>NC_057795.1:208323611-208514248 GCF_018294505.1 Triticum aestivum | reverse complement strand
GCCGCCCGTAGCCACCGCTGCCTCGCCGGAGTTCTCGCCGGACCCGAGGTAGCCGCCGCTGGGTTTTTTTATATAAAACCGTTCGTTTTTTTAGAACCCTAGATCTGGTTTTTTTAGATTAGTTCATCGGTTTTTCTTGGTTTAGTTATTTAACGGGCGTTCGTCCGTACGTTCGTTTTAACGAAAGGTTTTCGTCGTTTAGCTGCAGACAGCGAACGTTCGTTCGTTAGCCTGTTCGTCCGTTTTTCTTTTTCTCGGATTTTTTGCGATTATTTTCGATTGCGATTTCTGATCCGATTTTCGTTTTAGTATATCTTTTCGCTCGTTTATCGAAATCAGGCGATTCAAGTGCCTAGAGTTTTGTCTCGAAACCCTCTTTCCGTTTAACCAACTCAAATGAGTTTTTGCTACTGTAAAATTTGACTTAGGTCCAGATTAGTAAACGAAGCTTGTTTCTTTCGCCGTTTGAGTTTTGTTGCTTCGTTTGATTTGATTCTTTTTGCAAATCGGAGTTCTTAAGTTGAACTTTCTGGTTAGATCTCTTATTTGAGTTTTACATGTGCATTAGATGAGTGCTTATTGTATGCTTGTTGTTTGCGATAGAGTACCCGGAGTGCGCAGCTTGCTACTACGAGTCTCTAGGTTTCACGGATCATCAGCAAGGCAAGTAACACTTTGATCATACCTTTTTACTACCCAGTTTTATTGCATTAGATCAATCCCCGCACAATTGCATGGTTAGGATCTATTAATATGTGGGTTTTGGGAAGTAGATGAGGTAGTACCTATTGTCCTATTTATTATCAAACCTTTGGGAGTTACTTCTACGTTTTCTTATATTGCTATGCTATGCTAGTAGACGTGGATTGGGTGAGTGTATCCATTACAGATGTGAGATTATTGGTTAATGGTTTACTTAAGGTGGCAACTTTAATACACATCTGGGTGGATTGAGGCACCTGGGGAACTCGGTGTTGCCTGTATTTTTGGAAATCTCGGGGTACCGTGTGATTCTCCTATGGAACGCCACCCAGGCTCAAAGGGATCATGAGATTATTCATGCTAGAAACTTCTGTGTGCAGCCACAAGCTACTATGGGCTCTAGCATAGTTGAGTATGTTGTGTGACCTCTTTCAGTGTTAGACTAGCAGATGTAGGGGATGTAGGTTGGTACTGTCTACCCAGAGTAAAGAGTTAATGCTTCTGAAAGACTGTGTCTCGGTCATCCGTCTCTTAAACATCATGTAGTGCGAGAAATCCAACGGAGGAGATCGAGTCTTGCGGGGAAAAGTGGGCAAACCTCTGCAGAGTGTACAAACTAATCATGGTTAGCCGTGTCCCCAGTTATGGACGTTTTGAGTATCTAGTATCCTGGATTATCATGTGAATCTCATCATGTTACTTAATTTAAATTGTTGGGTTAATGTTGATGCTTAATTGGGATTGAGTTGGAGGAACCTTCTCAATGTTTAACAACCACCATGATAGTTAAATAAAATGTATTCCTTTGTTGTAGGGAAAAATTGGCTTTATGCAAAACTATAACCATAGAGCTTTCCACCAGCCATATATGCATGTAGTGGTAGCATTATTCTGTTCATTACTCTCTATGTGTTACATTGCCAGCATATTCCATGTGCTGACCCGTTTTCGAGCTGCAACGTTCATGTTGCAGACTTTTCAGACGAAGAGTAAGGTGCCTTAAGTCGTGATCTTTCACTCAGTGATGCCGTTAGAATTGATGGACTCACTTTATCTTCCAAGCCTTCCGCTGTTATCGTTATTTGATGGCCTAAGCCATATTTATTGTAATAAGTTCTCTTTTGATACATTTGATGTAATAAGTGTGTGATTTCTACTCTGTTATAAATCCTTCAATTATTGTGCGTGTCAACATTACCGATCCAGGGATGACACTGATGCACAGAGATCAAACTGTTTGAGGCCTGGTCGCTACACAGTCCCGTTGATAATTTGATATGTGGGTGGACCGGTGCTTTGGTACTGCCCTTACTTGGAGAAGCATCCCACTTATGATTAACCCCTATTGCAAGCATCCGCAACTACAAAAGAAGTATTAAGGTAAACCTAACCACAACATTAGACATATGGATCCAAATCAGCCCCTTACGAAGCAACACATAAACTAGGGTTTAAGCTTCTGTCACTCTAGCAACCCATCATCTACTTATTACTTCCCAATGCCTTCCTCTAGGCCCAAATAATGGTGAAGTGTCATGTAGTCGATGTTCACATAACACCACTAGAGGAGAGACAACATACATCTCATCAAAATATCGAACGAATACCAAATTCACATGACTACTAATAGCAAGACTTCACCCATGTCCTCAGGAACAAATGTAACTACTCACAAAGCATATTAATGTTCATGATCAGAGGAGTATTAATATGCATTAAGGATCTGAACATATGATCTTCCACCAAGTAAACCAATTAGCATCAAATACAAGGAGAAATCAACACTACTAGCAACCCACATGTACCAATTTGTGGTTTTGATACAAGATTGGATACAAGAGATGAACTAGGGTTTTGAGAGGAGATGGTGCTGGTGAAGATGTTGATAGAGATTTACCCCCTCCCGACGAGAGGATCGTTGGTGATGACGATGGTGATGATTTCCCCCTCCCGTAGGGAAGTTTCCCCGGCAGAACAGCTCCGCCGGAGCCCTAGATTGGTTCCGCCAAGGTTCCGCCTCATGGCGGCGGAGTTTCGTCCCGTAAGCTTGCTTATGATTTTTTTTCCAGGGTAAAAGCCTTCATATAGAAGAAGATGGGCACCGGAGGGCCACCAGGGGGGCCAGGAGACAGGGGGCGCGCCTAGTAGGGGTGGGCGCGCCCCCCATCCTCCTGGCCAGGGTGTGGGCCCCCTCTGGTGTTTTCTTCGCTCAATAATTCTTATTAATTCCAAAAATAACTTCCGTGGAGTTTCAAGATTTTTGGAGTTGTGCAAAATAGGTTTCCAATATTTGCTCCTTTTCCAGCCAGAATTCCAGCTGTCGGCATTCCCCCTCTTCATGGTAAACCTTGTAAAATAAGAGAGAATAGCCATAAGTATTGAGATATAATGTGTAATAATAGCCCATAAATCAATAAATATTGATATAAAAGCATGATGCAAAATGGACGTATCAGGTACTCTATTAAAAGGAGGCCTTAATATCCCTTAGTTTCCATTAGGACCCCACTGCCACGGGAGGGTAGGACAAAAGATGTCATGCAAGTTCTTTTCCATAAGCACGTATGACTATATTCGGAATACATGCCTACATTACATTGATGAACTGGAGCTAGTTCTGTGTCACCCTATGTTATAACTATTACATGAAGAATCGCATCCGACATAATTATCCATCACTGATCCAATGCCTACGAGCTTTTCCCATATTCTGCTTTGCTTATTTACTTTATCGTTGCTACTATTACAACTACTACAAAACTGCTACTGTTACTTTTGCTACTATTACCGTTACTTCCATACTGCTTTGCTACTAAATACTTTGTTGCAGATACTAAGTTATCCAGGTGTGGTTGAATTGACAACTCGACTGCTAATACTTGAGAATATTCTTTGGCTCCCCTTGTGTCGAATCAATAAATTTGGGTTGAATACTCTACCCTCGAAAACTGTTGCGATCCCCTATACTTGTGGGTTATCAAGACTATTTTCTGGCGCCGTTGTCGGGGAGCATAGCTCTATTCTTTGAGTCACTTGGTATTTATATCTGCTGATCACTATGAGGAACTTCAAAGATGAAAGAACTAAGATTTATCCCTCAACTACGAGGGGAGGTAAGGAACTGCCATCTAGCTCTGCACTAGATTCTCCTTCTGTTATGAGTAAGCTTGCGACACCTAAACCTGCTTCTGCTATTAATTCTGATATGTCACATGTTATTGATGATGCCACTTCTACTATGCATGATACTTGTGATGAAACTACTTCTGTGCTTGAAACTACTGTGCCATTAGGTGAATATCTTGATGAACAACTTGCTAGGGTTAGAGAGAATGAAATTCTTGAAACTGATATTATTGAAGATAGTGATGATGAAGGTTCTCCCCCTAAGTATAAATTACCTGTTGTTCTAGAGGGTTATGTTATGGATGAAGAAACTGCTAGAGATTTTCTTGCTTGCAATGATAGATCTGATCTTAAGAAGTTATTAGCTAAACTGAAACAGAAAACTCTGAATGCTAGAATGAAATATGACCCTGCTTTTGTTACTTCACCTATCTTTGTTACTGATAAGGATTACGAATTCTCTGTCGATCCTGAGATAATTGCTTTGGTTGAATCTGATCCTTTCTATGGCTATGAATCTGAAACTGTTGTGGCACATCTTACTAAATTGAATGATATAGCCACCCTGTTCACTAATGATGAGAAATCTCGCTACTATTATATCCTTAATATATTTTTGTTCTCATTAAAGGGTGATGCTAAAACTTGGTTTAATTCTCTTGATCCTGGTTGTGTGCGTAGTCCCCAGGATATGATTTATTACTTCTCTGCTAAATATTTCCCTGCTCATAAGAAACAAGCTGCTTTAAGTGAAATATATAATTTTGTGTAAATTGAAGAAGAGAGTCTCCCACAAGCTTGGGGGAGGCTTCTCCAGTTACTTAATGCTTTGCCTGATCATCCTCTTAAGAAAAATGAAATACTTGATATCTTTTATAATGGACTAACCGATGCTTCCAAGGACCACTTGGATAGTTGTACTGGTTGTGTTTTCAGGGAAACAACAGTCGATCAAGCTGAATTGCTATTGAATAATATGTTGACTAATGAAAATAATTGGACACTTCCTGAGCCAATTCCTGAGCCAACTCCTGAACCAACTCTGAGTCTATTTCTCAGTCCTAAAGATATATGCAAGAGGCAAAGAAATCTATGAAAGAGAAAGGTATTAAAGCTCAAGATGTTAAGAATTTACCTCCTGTTGAAGAAATACATGGCCTTAATATACCACCTATTGAAGAAACACATGGTCTTGATAACCCGACACAGGTAGTAAAGGTAAATTCTATCTATATATATGATAAAGTTGAAATCCCGTCTACTAAGTTTGCTAGCCAATGTTTGGATGAATTTGATGACTTTATGGCTAGACAAGAAAATTTCAATGCTTATGTTGGTAGACAACTGAAGAGTAATGCTTACATGATTGGACACTTGAGTGATTGTATGGCTAGATTTAAAGGTGAACTTAAGCTCATTAGTAAATATGCTTCTATGGTTACCACACAAGCAGAACAAGTACTTAAAGCTCAAAGTGATTTGCTCAATGAATTAAATAATAAACATGACTTTGTTGTTAGAGTGGCTACTAGAACTCTTAAAATGACTCAGGAACCTTTGTATCCTGAAGGCCACCCTAAGAGAATTGAGCAAGATTCTCAGAGAAATAATTTAGATGCACCTAGTCCTTCTAAAAAGAAGAAAAAGAAAAATGATAGGACTTTGCATGCTTCTAGTGAACCTGTTGTAGACACACCTGAGAATCCCAATGATATTTCTATTTCTGATGCTGAAACACAATCTGGTGATGAACATGAACCTAGTGATAAGGATAATGATAATTTTCATGTTGATGCTCAACCTAGCAATAATAATGATGTAGAGGTTGAACTTGTTGTTGATCTTGATAATCCACAATCAAAGAATCAACGTTATGATAAGAGAGACTTTGTTGCTAGAAAGCACGGTAAAGAAAGAGAACCATGGGTTCAGAAACCCATGCCTTTTCCTCCTAAACCATCCAAGAAAAAGGATGATGAGGATTTTGAGCGCTTTGCTGAAATGATTAGACCTATCTTTTTACGCATGTGCTTAACTGATATGCTTAAAGTGAATCCTTAGGCTAAATAAATGAAAGATATTATTACAAATAAAAGAAAGATACCGGAAGCTAAAATTTCCACCATGCTTGCTAATTATACTTTTAAGGGTGTAATACCTAAGAAACTTGGAGATCCAGGGGTACCAACTATACCATGCTCCATTAAAAGAAACTATGTTAAAACTGCTTTATGTGATCTTGGAGCCGGTGTTAGTGTTATGCCTCTATCTTTATATCGTAGACTTGAATTGAATAAGTTGACACCTACTGAAATATCTTTGCAAATGGCTGACAAATCAACTGCTATACCTATTGGTATTTGTGAGGATGTGCATGTTGTGGTTGCAAACGTCACTATCTTAACGGACTTTGTTATTCTTGATATTCCAGAAGTCGGTAGTATGCCGATTATCCTTGGTAGACCCTTTTTGAATACTGCAGGGGCTGTTATTGATTGCAACAAAGGCAATGTCACTTTTCATGTTAATGGTAATGAGCATACGTGTGTCGCCCCCAATTCAATCATACACTAATCATGCACGCAAATGTGTACGATCGAGATCAGGGACTCACGGGAAGATATCACAACACAACTCTAAAAGTAAAATAAGTCATACAAGCATCATATTACAAGCCACGGGCCTCGAGGTATCGAATACAAGTGCTCGAACATAAACGAGTCAGCGGAAGCAAAAATATCTGAGTACACACATAAGTTAAACAAGATTGACATAAGATGGCTAGCACAAACTGGGATACAGATCGAAAGAGAGCAGGCCTCCTGCCTGGGATCCTCCTAACTACTCCTGGTCATCGTCAGCGGTCTGCACGTAGTAGTAGGCACCTCCAGTGTAGTAGGAGTCGTCATCGACGGTGGCGTCTAGATCCTGGGCTCAAACGTTTGGTTGCGGCATCCGAGCAGAAAAGGAAAGAGGGGGAAAAGAGGGAGCAAAGCAACCGTGAGTACTCATCCAAAGTACTCGCAAGCAAGGATCTACACTACATATGCATGTGTATATGTGTAAAGAGGCAATATCGGTGGACTGAACTGCAGAATATCAGAATAAGAGGGGGATAGCTAGTCCTATCGAAGACTACGCTTCTGACAGCCTCTGTCTTGCAGCATGTAGAAGAGAGTAGATTGAAGTCCTCCAAGTAGCATCGCATAGCATAATCCTACCCGGCGATCCTCCCCTCGTCGCCCTGTGGAAAAGCGATCACCAGGTTGTCTCTGGAACTTGTCTTGGTGTGTTTTATTAAGTATTCGGTTCTAGTTGTCATAAGGTCAAGGCACAACTCCGGGTCGTCCTTTTACCGAGGATCACGGCTATTCAAATAGATAAACTTCCCTGCAGGGGTGCACCACATAACCCAACACGCTCGATCCCATTTGGCCGGACACACTTTCCTGGGTCATGCCCGGCCTCAGAAGATCAACGCGACGCAGCCCTACCTAGGCACAACAAAGAGGTCAGCATGTCGGTCTAAATCCTATGGCACAAGGGTCTGGGCCCATCTCCCATTGCACACCTGCATGTTGGGAGGGCGGCCGGAAGCAGACCTAGCCTCGCTAATACAAGAGCAGGCGTTCCAGTCCAATCCGGCGTGCGCCGCTCAGTCGCTGACGTCACGAAGGCTTCGGCTGATACCACGACGTCGAGTGCCCATAACTGTTCCCGCGTAGTTGGTTAGTGCGTATAGGCCAGTGGCCAGACTCAGATCAAATACCAAGATCTCATTAAGCGTGTTATTATGAAGTAACCGCGAACGCCGACCAAGGCCAGGCCCACCTCTCGCCTAGGTGGTCTCAACCTGCCCTGTCGCTCTGCCACAAAGTAACAGTCAGGGGCCGTCGGGAACCCACGCCCACCTCTACCTAGATGGAGCAACCTATCCTTTCAGCCCCCATATCTGAATCACTTGCGGGTACTCAACGAGCCAACCCGACTTTAGTCACCATCTGTATAGTATGTATATATGTATAGTATATACCCGTGATCACCTCCCGAGTGATCACGGCCCGATAGTATAGCATGGCAGGCTGACAAGAATGTAGGGCCACTAATGGTAAACTAGCATCCTATACTAAGCATTTAGGATTGCGGGTAAGGTATCAACAACAGTAGCAACAATGACAGGCTATGCAAAAGAATAGGATTAACCGAGCAGTAACATGCTGCACTACTCTAATGCAAGCAGTAGAGAGAAGAATAGGCGATATCTGGTGATCAAGGGGGGCTTGCCTGGTTGCTCTGGCAAGGAGGGGTCATCAACTCCGTAGTCGAACTGGGCAGCAGCAACGTCGGTCTCGTAGTCTACCGAAGAGAAGAGGGGGAAGAAACAGTAAATACAATGCAAACATAAGCATGATAATGAGTGGTGCTAGGTGTGCCCTAACGTGGTAGTAGGTGATACCGGCGAGAGGGGGAAACATCCAGGAAAGTACTCCTGGTGTTTCGCGTTTTCGGACAGATGAACCGGAAGGGGAAAGTTGTATGTTTGCTATGTTAGGGGTGTGTGGCGGATGAACGGGCTATGTATTCAGATTCGTCTCGTCGTTCTGAGCAACTTTCATGTATAAAACATTTTCATCCGAGTTACGGATTATTTTATATTAATTTTTAAAGCTTTAATTCAGTTTTTTGAATTAACTGAATTAATTTAACTAGAAAATGTAATTGTGACGTCAGCGTGATGTCAGCATAATGTCGGCAGTCAACTGGCTATGGACTTAGTCAAACTGACGTGTGGGGTCCGTTAGTCATTGAGTGTTAACTAATTAACCTAGTTAGTTTAATTAACAGATTAATTAGGTTAATTAAACACGATTAATTAAGTTAATTAAACACGATTAATTAAGTTAAATAACTTAGTTAATTAATTAATTAATTAGTATTTTTATTTTTATTATTTTCTTTTTTGTTTTTAGAAAAAAGTTCCAGCGGCTGGGCCCCTCGTGTCATTGGCCCATAGGGCCAAACGGGAATGGGCGAACAGGCTACGGGTGATGGGTTGCTGCGGGCGCCCGTTAATGGGCAGAGGCCACGACCCGGTGCAGCAGGGCGCCGGCGACCACGGCGCCAGTCAGGGGAGACGTAGGCCGCGGCGGCCGGAGATGGGGCATCGATGGATGGGAGGCCGCGCGGTCGGCTGGGCGAAGCGAGGGAAGCAGGCGGTGAGCGAGCAATTGGTGCGTGAAGGCGGGGCGTGCGTGCATCGGGCGTGTTTGGAGCGTGGCGACCGCGGGACGCGGCGCGGGGAGCACGGCGTCGGGCGCGCGGGCGCCAGCAGTGGCCGCTGTGACCGAACGGGAACGGGAAAGGGAAGAGAGGAAGAGAGGCCAGGGGCCTCACCACGGGGCCATAGGGACTAGGGCAACGGGGCTCGGGGAGGAGGACGGGGATGACGTGCGTTGCTGGAGATGGGGAGGCGGTCCGGTGAGGTGGAGTCGAGGTCGCTTCAGGAAAGGAGGAGACGAGGACAACGGGGCTGCGTTGGGGAGGCACGAGATCCCGCCAGGTCTTGGGCGAGGACAGCGGCGCAAGGACAGAGGTCGGGAGGTGCGGTGCTCGGTGCCGGCTGGCGCGTCGAGAGGAGGGGGATCGAACAGATGCGCCCCTCCCATGTGCGCCTATGTGTGTGTGTGTGTGTGTCGTGGGTGGTGGCACGAGGAGGGATCAAGGGGGAGTGGGGGCTCGAGCAAGTGGGGGGAGTGGAATCGTGGGCAGCTAGGGTTTCGGCCGATAGGGAATATGGAGTGTGGGGTGGGCCGGTCGGGCCTAGGTGGGAGTTGAGCCAGGTGGCCAAGTTGGCCTGGGGCTTTCCCCCTCTTTTTACTTCTTCTTTTTTGCTTAGTCTCTTCCCTTTTCTTATTTTTCTTTTCTGTTTTAACTTTATTTCCCAAATTGCTTTAGTTTTGTAAAACATTCAATTGGCACCTAAAATAGTAACATTAATTATACCACTGCCACAATAACTTTGGCACCTAGCTAAAATAGTTTAGTATTTATAAAATATAATAGGAGTACAATTAATTGTTTTTGTTCTCGTTTTAATCACTATAGGGTATTTCATTATTTTATAAACATGTTGTTTCTTCACCAATATTAACCATGATTTATTTGTCACATTAAGAACATTATAGTTTTGACTTTTGAAAACTTTAATTGTTTGACTTGATTTTGAATTCGAATTTGGAATAGGTTTTAAACTAATGCGAAATTAGCAACAGTAATCGAAGTGACGTGGCATCATTAGCATGGAATTACTGTAGCTTAATTATCCGGGCGTCACAATTCTCCTCCACTACAAGAAATCTTGTCCCGAGATTTAAGAGGGGAGCAAGGGGGAAGAATAGGTTACGAAATTCTAACGATTCTTCTTGGTCTTGGTTGCTCTTCTCGAAGCGATCGATCAATTATGTTGATGTCTTCATTTCTCAGCTTTAGGTCATCATGATGAAGTCGTCATCCTTTCTTCAGAAACTCTGTCGTACTTACGAATGGGGTGTAAGGCGAAAGCTATAAGGACGGATGTCTAAAAGGATCGACATCCGGTAGTCATCTCAAGGAAGGAGATTTTAGAAGCACCAGGAAACGTACCGAGAGTGCTGTAAGGACGTCCAACAAGTTTCAACCAGGTAGGCATCCAGCTGATGCCTAAGACAGGTGATGAAGGGGTTCGGAGCAATGAAGAATAATGTTGCCTCTAATACCAGAATGAAACATGGCGAGGAAGTTAGCTCGTGAATTACATACGAAGCCAAACACAAAGAATATTTGGGATTCAAGGTTGTACAGGAGAGTCAGGTTTCGATCCTATGGGACTGTGGGTTATGGGGCCACCATGTGGGTTAGCAGCAGGAACGTGCTAATCAATTTTCACGGTCAAGATAGCAAGGCAGGTCAGAGTATCGCCTGTTAGTTATGTCAGCAACAACATCGGTACCAAGGGTGAGGGATGAAGATAACCATTTTCCTGCTGGTTGAACGAGGCGGACCAATAGGCAAGGTTCTCGTCCATCGGTGGCTACCGGAATGTCATCAACGATAGTAACAGGGTCTTACTGACAGCGTAGTACACCAAGGTGTTTACATAAGCAGTGAATTATTACTGCTTAGATCATATAGATCTCAAGAAAGATTAAACAAAATAATGGAAAGGAAAAGGTGATCGTCAGATTAAACAGAACAATGGAAAGGAAAATGTGTTTAAACACATATTTCAGGGGTATATCCTTCTCAAGGGCAAGCAGAGCATGATATCCATGACGGGATATAACGTAGAAAACCCTTTAGTTAAGGGGAGAGAAATTTCATGACATTTCCCATACAACGGTGTTCGGATAATTGAGCAAGAAACATTTAGTATTTGCTTTAAATGTTCTTGTTGAAAATCGGAGTACCACAGACATGCTTCGAGATAGCATTAACAAGGTCGTCAAGCAAAGATCACACTTAGGATACTGAAAGTGCTAGTTATCGACTAGAGGGGGGTGAATAGGCGATTTTTATGAAAGTCTTCAAAACATGGAAGTTTCGAAGACAAACAATAGAAATGACCTAATTGATATGCAGCGGAAGATAAACTACAACAAGCAAACCATAGTCAAGTATGCAATAATGTGAAAGTACAGGACTAATACCAGCTAGTAGTAAGGATCAGGATGGAAGATAGTATGAAGCCAATCAACAATAGTAGTCAAGCAATGAAGTCAAACAGGTACGACAAGTAGGCAATGACTTCACGAAGACAAACTCTAAGTAAAGGGAGGGAGAGGATAGAACCAGTCACTTGTTGAAGACACAGGATTTGTTGGACCAGTTCTAGTCGCTGTGACAACTGTACGTCTGGTTAGGGAGGCTGAGATTCAACTCAGAAGACCGCGTCTTCACCTTATTCCCCTTGAGCTAAGGACACACAATCCTCGCCCAATCACTCTGGTAAGTCTTCAAGGTAGACTTCTGAACCTTCACAGACTTCATTCACTGGCGATCCACAATGACTCTTGGATGCTCAGAACACGACGCCTAACTGGCTGGAGGATTCACAGTCCTCAAGTGTAATAAGTCTTCAGGTCACACAGACAGAAAGACATCAGTGATGCCTAACACTCTTTGGCTCTGGGTGTTTGGGCTTGGTCCTCGCAAGGATTTCTCTCTCTCAAAGGCTTCGAGGTGGGTTGCTCTCAAACGACAAAAGCCGTGCACTCACTCTGAGCAGCCACCAATTTATGGTGTAGGGGGTGGGCTATTTATAGCCACTAGGCAACCCGACCTGATATGTCCGAAATGACCCTGGGTCACTAAGGAACTGACACGTGTTCCAACGGTCAGATTTCAAACACATACGGCAACTTTACTTGGGCTACAAGCAAAGCTGACTCATCCAGCTTTGGATAAGATTTGCTCTCATTGTCTTCGCTCGAAGACATAGGATTTGGGTTGAGCATCACTTTAGTCATTCTGACTTTGTTCACTTGGACCCCACTTAACAGTATGGTGGTTCCTATGACTCAACAAAGAAGAAAAAGTAAACAACGAGACGACACAGTCTTCGCGCTCCATAGTCTTCACTCAATGTCTTCTCATGTCATAGTCTTCAATATGAATATATTCACATACCACCATTGTCGCCAATGTCTTCATACATTTTTAGGGATCATCTCCGGTAGGTAAACCAAATCAATGAGGGACACTACCTGCGTTATCCTACAATTCTCACAAACGCATTAGTCCCTCAACCAACTTTGTCGTCAATACTCCAAAACCAACTAGGGGTGGCACTAGATGCACTTACAATCTCCCCCTTTTTGGTGATTGATGACAAACTGGTTAAAGTTTTCAACGGGGATAAAGTATGTGAAATTGTAAAGGATAGGGTATTGTCTTCATAAGTAGCAAAGGCTCCCCCTGAAGATGTGCATATAAGTAATTTGCTTTTGGAATGCAAATGCACATGGAAGGTTGTACTTGTGGAGATCCTCTTCAACTTATGAAGATAATTCATCATGCATGAAATGATATAACAAAGAGAATGACATGCATAATGAAAAATGGACGTCTGCAGAATGATCTAAGTGCGGAAGTTATCATCACACATGCGAAATTTATCATCGCATCACAGAAAAGCAAATAAGTAGCAGACGACCATCGAGTTTAAGTGTTACAACTCAAAGAACCAAATGTATCAAAAAGCGAGAGTTGTAAACACTAGGCAAAATATAAAGCAACCACCCAAATGAACCCGCTTGAAGACTATCAACTCATACGCTTCTCCCCCTTTTGTCATTAAGGACCAAAAAGGTTTGAAGACATAGAGCATCTACTCGTTCTCATGAGTAGGTGAAGCAGTAGGGTTGTCGTTGTTGTTTGGCGTTGCAGACGTACTTGGTGCAGTGTCGATGCGTGCAGAAGTAGGGGGAGGTGAAGTAGCATCGTCTTCATCATCGATCACTTTGGCATTCACAGTTTCCGTGGAGGAAGAATAGTCAGAGTCTTCAAGGGATGGAGTTCGACGTAGGACAACATTCCATGGAGGAGTGGAGTCAAACTTGAATCTTTCAGTGAAGCCATCGTCTTGAAGATCTGCTTCAGCACTGAGCAGCGTCAAACTCTTCCATGATCGCCGACAGGTCTCGTGAGTGACAAAAGCATTCTTGGTGGCAAGATTTCTAATGCGATTGACGTCCACCAAGAGGCTTTGCATCTGTTGCTTGAGCCAAAAGTGATGCTTATCTTGTTTCTGATGCAGTGCCACAAGAAGTTCTCAGTCATTTAGGACGCGAGAGCGCTTCTGAGGCCTTTGGGCAATTGTGCTCTCAGTAGCTTCAGTTTGCGCATGATGAGGCAGACAAGTGTTCCCAGCCATTGGATAGATACGAGTTACGGCTTGGACTCCTTCCATGGGCTGAGTGAAGCTTTGGTGATCAGCATTTTGAAGACAAAGAGGCTTCTTGGCAGGCTCAGGGTATTTGGCTTCAACTAACATATCAACCTCTGGTAGAAAGATCAGATGATTGCGAGCAGAGGGCTGATAATTGACAGAGGAGTGTAGCTTGATGAGGCGCATGACCCATGGAGCATAAAATTGCAGGCCAAAAAGGTCAGATCCAGACGCAGCCAGTTGTCGGATGAAGAATTCTTGTGTATTGAAGCTGATGCCATTGAGGATGTAAAATACCAATGTCTTCATGGCTCCTTCAAGTTTTGGTCGCTGATGAATGCCCTTTGATAGGCCATAGAGTTCGCCTGATGATGTGATATATTGTGCGAGGCAGATACTCAAGGTCATCAACAAAGAACTCCTTTGGGTATTCAGCGTCAGATGGCAGAGGCTTCATCATGCTCAACATCTGGCTCATGTTGGGCTCTGGCTTATGGAAGATGCTCTCCAGTGCACTGCGGTGGAGTTGACAATCAGGTTCGTACAGCTCTCCGGGAGTGGGTAGACCTGTAAGCTCAATAACGTCAAGAGCTTTGGCTTCATGATGAACATTTCCTGTCATCCACTCGAGAACCCATGTCTTTATATCCCTGTTGTAGCCGCGAATGTGGAGGGTAGCATAGAATTGAAGCAAAAGTTCCTCATTCCAATGTTCTTTGTCTATCACAAAGCTGAGCAGACCTGCATCACGAAAGCAGTCAAGTGCTTCTTCTAAGCATGGCAGTCCAGCAATGGCTTCAGTGTCGAGGCGCATATGAGGGAAAATGCGCCCTTGATCATACAGAACGCAGGAGTAATAGCTTCGCTGCTGATAGCTCCAGAAACGATCAGATGATATTCTTGGCCTTGTGTAAGGGTTCTTTGCACTGTCAAAGAAGGTGTTGTGGCTTTTGAAGCCATTTGCATTGAAGGACCCTGTGGAGCTGGCAGTACCGGGGAACCTTGGCAGTCTTGGCTTTGGTTTCTGAACCTGAGGCCTATGCTCAACATGATAGTCAAACTGAGGACCAGAGGCAGTAGGCGGAGGGACCAGAATGGGCCATCGGGCAGTGGTTAGCTGACCATGATTGTATGCTTGCTCAATTGTATAGGGCCTTGGTGGCGGAACAAGAGCAGTGGCAACAACTAAGGCTTCAGGCTGCACAACAGATACTTCAAGAGCAGTTGCATCATTGGCTTCGGGCACATTGGTTGGTGCAGGCTCCACATTTACTTCAGCCATGACTACATCATTGGCTTCATTTGTGTTGGTGGTGGCAGCCTCAAGATTTTCAACCTCCACTTGATGAGCTGGAGGGTCGGGCACTGGCACGTTCACATCAGGAATAGCTTCTTCAGTAATGGGGGGAGTAGGGACATGTTCGTCTTCTTGTTTTTCATCGGCTGATGCAGCCGGATTGTCTTCAGTAGCTTGGGCTTCAGACACGGAGACATTCACAGTTGGAGTGGCTTCAGGAAACACTTGACGTGCAACAGATGGGTGGTGCACTTCTCCTTCTGGAATGCTCAAAAGAGGGACCTGAGGCCTTGGTCCTTTGTGAAGCCTGCGTAATGCTGGCGATGCCTTTGGAGATGGAGTTGGCTGGGCCTCACAGTCTTCTTGTTTTTCTTGCATAGGTGGTGTGACTTGTGGTTGTTGTTGGGGAGTACTCGGGGAGTCTTGTTGCTGTGGGTGATCAGCCCATGATGCATCCTGAGCAATTGGCGTCAGAGGACGACCAATGTTGATGAGTTCGATGTTTGTGAGAATAGGCGATGATACCAAGTTGTGTTCGATCTGAGGAAGAACTTCATCATCTTCAACATTGTCATTGTGACCAATGTCTTCAGCAGCGGTGGGATCAACTGCTGGAATGTCTTCAGCTTCATGAGCCTCTATGGAAGCAGGCTCATGAACTATCATCCGTCGTTCTTGGTGTTCATATGCAGGGCGAACCACTGAGATAGGTTCAACAACTAAGGGCTCTGTGGGAGCAGCCCGATTCTTCTTGGTTTTACGCTTCTTCTTGGAGGGAGGAGCATCAGAGGCTTCTGTATTTTTCCTTTTTCTGGCTTCAGCCTCGGCAGCCCTCGTCTTCTTTAGTTCTGAAGCAGTTGACATGACCTTTGGCTTCGAGCCAGTCATGCTGCTTGGGAAGATTATGCGAGGTGCTTCCTGCCTTGAAGATGCAGATTGGGCAGTTGATAGCTTCTTCTTCTTTGCAGCCATTCTGGGGTCAATGCCGGGACGACCAAGAGACTTGCGCTTCTCAGCCCCATTGTAGGCTCGCACACACTTGTCAGCCAGACTCTTCATACGCTCACAAGAGCCTTGAGCTTCTTCGCTCTTCTTGAGAAAGGCTTCTTTAAGCTCGTGCAGCATTATCTTGAAGTTTCTGACATCTTGCACGTTGAGCTTTGCCACATGCTTCTTGAACTGAGCTTTCTCATAGTCAATCTTGTGCTTCAGTTAAACAATGCGCTGAGCAAGAGCTAGCTCAGAAGCAATGGCACCATTGAAGGAGATGTTGAGGCCAATGGGAAGTTGCATATCTTCAAAGCTGAGATTTGGGGTGTCAAACCACTCATCAATGAAGTTATGGATGATTGCCACATCGAAGAGAGGCAAATTATTGAAGATCTCTGCTTCTTCCTTGCTCTTGATCAGTTGCTCAAGGGCATCATCTGCAAGATCTTCATCGCTGGACAGATCAATGTGCTCTTCTTGCAGAATGGCAGCAGGAGTCAAGGTCTGATCAGTATGCTTGACGATTTTCTTTTTCTTCTCCGTCCTCTTGGAGATACGTGATTGATCTTCAGACTGCACACTGTCTTCAGGAGGTGCAGTGGCCAGTGGCTTCGCACGTGAAGCTTTTGGAGGAGCAGCTGAACTTGAAGCCTTAGTCTTCTTTAGCTTCTGCGGCTTTGGAGAAGGAGCTGGGGCTTCATCAGTGTCAGCATCATTATCAGAATGATCCACTTTGGCACCTTGGACCAAGATGTAAGTGACGAGGCCATCAAGGTTGGAGAAGGGGCCGATGACATTGGGTTCTGCATCACGTGAGCCGTCAGCACGGGGAGCAGAGGGACCAGGGTTGAAGTCTAATCCCAATGACTTCTTGTTTTCCTTGGCCGATGCCTTTGCGTGCTAGAAGTTGCGCTTGAAGAGAGTATCGTCACGACAACAGAGCAATGATGATGGGTCGGCATTTTCAGGCTGAGGTCCATGGACCATACAAGGATAGAAACCCTGTGCAATAGCTTCAGCTCTGTTCTTGGGTTGAAGGCCTCGATAGAGAATATCACCCCAAGGACTTTTGGTAGCATTCTTCTCAGTGTATTCCTGGGTCACGAACTTATATTTGAACCATTTTTCAGCCCAATATCGTCGAATACATTGGATCCGTGTCTTGCGCTGATGATAATTCTCTTCAGGATCAATCTTGTAAAGTTCTGCGAGATCATCAGGCAAATCTTTTGATGTTCCCCCACGACGTTGTCTGCCACCCTTCCTTACTGATTTCTCTGCAGCCATGAACTTCAAACTGAATGGCTTCAATACGTTCAAAGGCTTCAAAGGCTTTCGCTTGCTGGACAAACAGGAACTGGCTTCGGGAGAATTAATGTGATGCTGTAAGAATTCTGCAAACGAATGCAGACTATGAGAACCAAGGGATTCTCCCACGGACATGTACCTGTGACAGCATTAGAGATGCGAGGGAAGGGGAAGAGGTCATATGCATTCTCAGAAGATTTTGAAGATAAATCAGTTTGAAGACATTGTCCTCATGATGCGAAGACATTCACTTATATGTTAAGAGTTGGTTCCAGATTTGTACGAATCCATGAATAAGTACAAGTGAGGAATCAAACTAGGTATGAAGTTTAAGTGAATATACTAGGCAGTATGAGATGTAGACAGAATAGATCTAACATTGTATAGACAGAAACCAATTTGGGTAAAAAGGATGAATCTTTGAGGATCAAAAAGATGGTAAAAATAGAGTTATATTTACCACACGAAGAACTGCTAGATGGGATGAATAGGAGACCGAGAAGTTCAATCCACCGTGCCCTAACTTGGCGGCAGAGGACACCTACGGCAGCGGCGGAGAGGACGATGTCCGCGGCCGGCATGAGGACGGCGTCGGAGAAGTCGCGGCAGCTAAGCGCTTCGTCGTCGGCGTCGTCGAGAGCTAGCGGTGGCGCTAGGGTTTTGACGAGGTGGAGAGGTGGAAGAAGGTTTTCTTTACCGCAGGGGACATGTATTTATAAGGAAGTGTGCGGCACAGCGCAATTACGCAGGTGCCCCTGGCGGTTCACATCTGAGGGGCACGTGGCAAGCATGCAACATACTCAGAGTTGTCCCACGTTCCCACGCCCGCCAGGCAAGTCGGATGGTTGTTCCGGCTTCTCCGGATTTCAAACAATAAGGATGAATCATTTAAAACAGACTTAATGTTTTTCTCTGTGTCTTCTGCTGACTAGGACGCAGAGAAGACATTCGACAGTTTCAATAGAATGCATATGATTTGGACATATAGAGTTTGAGATAGAAAGCATAGAGAGATTAGGGTCCGATCACATTCACTTAGTTCAAAAGATTCAACTAGGAAGACATAGCTATAAGTGAATGCTGTAGAGGACAGAACACTAGTATATATATCAGAAAGCAATCAAATCAACATAGTGAAGAAAATCATGAAGATAAATTGGAATTTGAAGACAAACTAAATGCAAAGACATTGCAAAAATAACGCCATGAGTGAAACACTTCAAATAGAGAAATTTGGTGGTGGCGTTACCCACCGTATAGGAAGTATTAGACCCAGACACGGTGCACAATTATCGTGGCGCTCCGAAGTCAAATTCCATGTTAATGTATTCACACTCAGAATGTAAGTCTTCATTGATTGAAGATATACTTTACTTTGCGTGTTGTACATCTAAGTCATCAACATGCATAAGTGTTAGGATGTGTGCCTGATCACAGGACATTTGAGGATTCCAAGATATTTAGCTCACACCGTAACTTGCAAAACCTTTTCTCATCCAAGGGCTTTGTGAAGATATCTGCCAGTTGCTCTTCAGTGTTGACGTGAATGATGTCAATATCTTTCTTCATGACATGATCTCTGAGAAAGTGATGACGAATTTCAATGTGCTTTGTCTTCGAGTGCTGGACTGGATTGTTGGCAATCTTGATGGCGCTTTCGTTGTCGCAAAAGAGAGGCACTTGTTTCATATTGATGCCATAGTCCTTGAGAGTTTGCTTCATCCATAGAAGCTGAGCGCAACAAGATCCAGCAGCAATGTATTCAGATTCAGCAGTTGAGAGTGATACACAGTTCTGCTTCTTTGAAGACCAACAGACAAGTGATCGACCCAGAAAGTGACATGTGCCTGATGTAGACTTGCGATGCACCTTGTCACCAGCATAATCAGCATCCGAGAATCCAACCAAATCAAATTTTGAGCCCTTTGGATACCATAATCCGAGTGTTGGGGTGTAAGCCAAATATCGAAGAATTCGCTTCACAGCTAAGTGATGCGATTCCTTTGGTGCCGCTTGGAATCGAGCACACATGCAAACACTAAGCATAATATCTGGCCTAGATGCACATAGGTAAAGTAAGGAACCAATCATGGAGCGGTATACCTTTTGATCGAACTCTTTACCATTGTCGTCGGGACCCAGATGGTGTTTGGCTGGCATTAGCGTCGTGTAACCTTTGCAATCTTCCATTCCAAACTTCTTCAGACAATCTTTGAGGTATTTTTCTTGAGATATGAAGATGCCATTCCTTTGCTGACGAATTTGAAGACCAAGGAAGAATTTCAGCTCACCCATCATGGACATCTGATATTGCTCTTGCATCATGTATCCAAACTCATCACTATACTTCTGGTTGGTGCAGCCGAAGATAATGTCATCCACATATATTTGGCACACAAACAGTTCACCATCATATGTCTTCGTGAAGAGTGTGGGATTGAGGGATCCAGGTTTGAAGCCTTTGCTCTTCAGGAAGTCTTTGATTGTATCATACCAAGCACGAGGAGCTTGTTTGAGGCCATACAGTGCTTTGTTTAGCTTGTACACCATATCATGATGTTTTGGATCTTCAAAGCCAGGTGGTTGAGCGACGTACACTTCTTCTTCAATCTTGTCGTTGAGAAATGCACTCTTCACATCCATTTGATGTAGCAGAATGTTGTGGTGATTAGCATAGGCTAGCAGTATGAGAATAGCTTCAAGCCTAGCCATAGGAGCAAGTGTTTCATCGAAGTCAATTCCTTCTACTTGAGTATATCCTTGAGACGCAAGACGTGCTTTGTTTCTAACGACTTGACCATGCTCATCTTGCTTGTTTCGATATATCCATTTTGTGCCAATAATGTTATGCTTGCGAGGGTCAGGACGCTTAACAAGTTCCCAAACATTGTTCAGTTTGAACTGTTGAAGTTCTTCTTGCATAGCTTGTATCCATTCAGGTTCCATAAAGGCTTCAGCAACTTTCTTGGGTTCTGATATTGACACAAAAGAGAAGTGCTCACAGAAGTTTGCTAACTGTGTTGCTCTTGAGCGAGTAAGTGGACCAGGTGCATTGATGCTATCAATTATCTTCTCAATTTGTACTTCATTTGCAACTCGAGGATGAACTGGACGAAGACTTTGCTCTTGCTGATCATTGTCATCATTGGGAGGATTGTCTTCAGTCTGAGCATTGTCTTCAGGTTGGTAGGTGCAGAAATGATAAGTTCCTCTTCAGGCTGTGCTTCAGAAGGCATCATTTCACCAGTTCCCATCAGCTTGATAGATTCACTGGGCGGAGCTTCGTCTAGTGTACTTGGCAGGAGCTCTCTTTGTGAACCATTGGTTTCATCAAATCGCACATCCACAATTTCGACGATTTTGTAGAGATATAGGTTGAAGACTCTGTATGAGTGTGAGTCCTTTCCGTAGCCAAGCATGAAGCCTTCGTGAGCTTTAGGTGCAAATTTTGACTTGTGATGGGGATCCTTGATCCAGCACCTAGCTCCAAATACTCTGAAGTAGCTGACATTTGACTTCTTGCCAGTAAGGAGCTCATAGGATGTTTTGTTCAGAAGCTTATGGATGTAAACACGGTTGATGATGTGACATGTTGTATCAATAGCTTCAGGCCAGAACTTTCTTGGTGTCTTGTACTCGTCGAGCATTGTTCGAGCCATCTCAATGAGGGTTCTGTTCTTGCGCTCACCGATGCCATTTTGCTGAGGTGTGTATGGAGCAGAGAACTCATGAGTGATTCCCATTGTATCCAGATAAAGATCAAGTCCGGTGTTCTTGAACTCAGTGCCATTGTCACTTCTGATATGCTTGATCTTGACGCCATAATTGTTCATTGCTCGATTGGCGAAGCGTTTGAAGACATCTTGCGCTTTAGTCTTGTAGAGAATTATGTGCACCCATGTGTATCTTGAGTAGTCATCAACAATGACGAAGCCATAGAGACAAGCAGTTGTTGTGAGGGTAGAGTAGTGAGTAGGGCCAAATAAGTCCATGTGTAACAGCTCGAAGGGTTGAGATGTCGTCATGATTGTCTTCGAGGGGTGCTTTGCCCTAGTCATCTTTCCAGCTTCGCAGGCACCACACAAATGATCCTTCTTGAACTTGACACCCTCGATGCCTATGACATGCTTCTTCTTGACGAGTGTGTGTAAGTTCCTCATGCCAGCATGCCCCAGCCTCCGATGCGAGAGATAGCATTCTGAAGCTTTTGCAAGAAGACATACATCAAACTGTGGACCTGCTGAGAAATCTACCATGTATAGATCATATTTTCGATACCCTTCAAAGACTAGAGACTTGTCAGATTCCATTAGTACAAGGCAACGATATTTTCCGAATAGCACAATCATGTTTAAGTCACAAAGCATTGAGACAGACATTAAGTTGAAACCAAGGGATTCAACAAGCATCACTTTATACATGTGTTGATCCTTTGAGATTGCAACTCTACCTAGACCCAATACCTTGCTTTTACCAGTGTCAGCAAATGTGATGTGACTCTTGTCTGATGGACGTAAGGTTGAGTCCATGAGAAGACTTCGATCACCAGTCATATGATTAGTGCATCCGCTGTCCATAATCCATTCTGAAGCTTTTGGTGGCATACCCTACAGTGCAGTTTAGGAGGATAGGCTTCACAAAGAGTGTTGTGAAGCATAAGCATTTGACGCACACAAGGATTATCACAGCTTAGATCAAGGTTAGGACACATAGTATGACTGGTAAGCGATTCAGATGTGAAATACATAGTAAGATCATTTTATCATGCGTCCCTTAATGTGTTTTAGGTCCCCAGCAATAGCATCGAACGCCTTTGATTTCAGGCTGGAGACCTTTCCCTGCAAAAGAAAGTTAATTCTTCTTCACCACCCACATCTTCAGGGGTGGCTTAGAAGCAATGAGTCTAAGTGCAGCATCTGAGAATTTCGGCTTTGGAGCCCTAGCAAATAGCCTTGCAGGAGATGAATGATACTCATATGAATAAGTAGAAAAGTTCTTAGTTCTATGAACATAGCGGTTTGAAGACACACGCTCATATTCATAAGTCTGAGTATGATTTTCCTGCAAAACATTGGCGTTAGGGTGACTCAGGTGAGTCATGTATCTGTATGAATCCTTTGGGCCATATGAAGCCATAGGTCTGGGGTTTGTCTTCTTCCTTGGTGGTGTCATGATGACATTCACAGGAAGATTCTCAATGCACTGCTTAGGTACCCAGATCTTCTTCATAGGTGGCCCATTCCTGCAGTTAGTACCAATATACCTGGCAAACACTTCACCATTCTGATTCTTGAACAGTTTATAGTTTGCATCAAAGGATTCATCAATGATGATAGGGTTAGTGCAAGTAAAGCCAGATAAGGTGGAAGGATCTACTGAAGGTTCCTTTGCAGCAACCCATGTGGTTTTGGGGTACTGCTCAGGCTTCCAGTATGACCCATCAACATTCATTTTCCTCTCGAACCCAACACCCTCTTTCCTAGGGTTTCGGTTCAGAATCTGCTTTTTGAGGACATCGCAGAGTGTCTGATGTCCTTCCAGACTTTTATACATCCCTGTTTCAAGCAATGTCTTCAATCTAGCATTTTCATCAGCAATAGTAGTGGTGTCCTCCGCAGAGGGGTTAGTTACCACATCAGTAGTTGAAGACAATGCAACAGTAGCAGCAGTGGAACATTCAACAACAGATGTAGTGTTATCACGCTCAATGCATTTTAGACATGGTGGTTCAAATCCATCCTGAGCGGGACTGATCTGTTGAGCGCGAAGTGACTCATTCTCTTTTTGAAGATCTTCATGAGCCGCTCTCAATTTCTCAAGCTCTTGCTTCCTTTGAAGATAATCATAGGAGGGCTTTTCATAAGTGGTTGAGAGCGTTTCATGACGACTTTCAAGTTCTTGGTACTTAGCATGAAGATTTTTTATGTCTTCAACTAAGGACTGTGAACAGGTCATTTCCGCGTCCAACAGGTCATCGCTTTTGTCTAACAGTTTTTGAGTATGTTCCATAGCTTTTTGTTGTTCAGATGCAATTTTAGCAAGTGTTTTGTAGCTGGGTTTGGATTCACAATCAGAGTCATCTTCACTTGATGTTTGGAAGTAAGCATCACGTGATTTTACCTTGGCACCACGTGCCATGAAGCAGTAGGTGGGAGTAGGATCGTCTTCGTCATCAGCTTCAGCGTTGGTGTGGAAGTCATTGTCTTCAGTGTTGAAGATGGACTTGGCAACATAAGCTGTGGCTAGAGCCAGACTTGCAACGCCAGGGTCAGACTCCTCTCCAGACTCCACCTCCGCCTCCTCAGAAGCAGACTCCTCCTCTGAATCCATTTCCTTGCCAACAAAGGCACGAGCCTTGCCATATGAGCTCTTCTTGTGTGATGAAGACTTGGAAGAAGACTTAGAAGAAGACTTTGAGGATTTCTTCTTCTTGTTGTCATCAGAGTCATATTCTTTGTTGTTCTTCTTCTTCTCATTGTCCCACTGTGGACACTCAGATATGTAGTGACCAGGTTTCTTGCACTTGTGGCAGGTTCTCTTCTTGTGGTCATGGGTGGAAGCTTCATCATTCCTTGAGTTGGATCGTGAAGACTTTCTGAAGCCTTTCTTCTTGGTGAATTTCTGGAACTTCTTCACAAGCATAGCAAGTTCCTTTCCAATGTCTTCAGGATCATCAGAACTGCAGTCAGATTCTTCTTCAGATGAGGAAACAACTTTTGCCTTCAAAGCGCGAGTTCGGCCATAGTTGGGACCATAGATATCTATTTTCTCAGAAAGCTGGAACTCATGTGTGTTGAGCCTCTCAAGTATATCAGATGGATCGAGTGTCTTGAAGTCAAGACGTTCTTGTATCATGAGGGCAAGGGTGTCAAAGGAGCTGTCAAGTGATCTCAGTAGTGTCTTGACGATTTCATGCTTGGTAAACTCAGTTGCGCCGAGAGCATGAAGCTCATTTGTGATGTCAGTGAGGCGATCGAACATGAGCTGGACATTTTCATTGTCGTTTCTCTTGAAGTGGTTGAAGAGGTTGCGAAGAACACTGATCCTTTGATCTCTCTGGGTTGAGACGCCTTCGTTGACCTTGGATAGCCAGTCCCAGACTAGCTTCGACGTTTCCAGAGCACTCACACGGACATACTGTCCTTTGGTCAGATGACCACAGATGATGTTCTTAGCAGTAGAGTCCAGTTGAATGAACTTCTTGACATCAGCAGGGGTGACACCTTCACCAGTTTTGGGAACGCCGTTCTTGACGACATACCAGAGGTCGACATCAATGGCTTCAAGATGCATGCGCATCTTATTCTTCCAGTAGGGATATTCAGTTCCATCGAACATGGGGCAAGCAGCGGAGACTTTGATTATCCCTGTAGTCGACATAGCTAAAACTCCAGGTGGTTAAACCGAATCACACAGAACAAGGGAGTACCTTGCTCTGATACCAATTGAAAGTGCTAGTTATCGACTAGAGGGGGGGTGAATAGGAGATTTTTATGAAAGTCTTCAAAACGTGGAAGTTTCAAAGACAAACAATAGAAATGACCTAATTGATATGCAGCGGAAGTTAAACTACAACAAGCAAACCATAGTCAAGTATGCAATAATGTGAAAGTACAAGACTAATAGCAACTAGTAGTAAGGATCAGGATGGAAGATAGTATGAAGCCAATCAATGATAGTAGTCAAGCAATGAAGTCAAACAGGTATGACAAGTAGGCAATGACTTCATGAAGACAAACTCTAAGTAAAGGGAGGGAGAGGATAGAACCAGTCACTTGTTGAAGACACATGATTTGTTGGACCAGTTCTAGTTGTTGTGACAACTGTACGTCTGGTTAGGGAGGCTGAGATTCAACTCTGAAGACCGCGTCTTCACATTATTCCCCTTGAGCTAAGGACACACAGTCCTCGCCCAATCACTCTGGTAAGTCTTCAAGGTAGACTTCCGAACCTTCACAGACTTCGTTCACCGGCGATCCACAATGACTCTTGGATGCTCAGAATGCGACGCCTAACCGGCTGGAGGATTCACAGTCCTCAAGTGTAATAAGTCTTTAGGTCACACAGACAGAAAGACTTCAGTGATGCCTAACACTCTTTGGCTCTGGGTGTTTGGGATTGGTCCTCGCAAGGATTTCTCTCTCTCAAAGGCTTCGAGGTGGGTTGCTCTCAAACGACAAAAGCCGTGCACTAACTCTGAGCAGCCACCAATTTATGGTGTAGGGGGTGGGCTATTTATAGCCACTAGGCAACCCAACCTGATATGTCCGAAATGACCCTGGGTCACTAAGGAACTGACACGTGTTCCAACAGTCAGATTTCAAACACACACGGCAACTTTACTTGGGCTACAAGCAAAGCTGACTCATCCATCTCTGGATAAGATTTGCTCTCATTGTCTTCACTCGAAGACATAGGATTTGGGTTGAGCATCACTTCGGTCATTCTGACTTTGTTCACTTGGACCCCACTTAACAGTACGGTGGTTCCTATGACTCAACAAAGAAGAAAAAGGAAACAACGAGACGACACAGTCTTCGCGCTCCATAGTATTCACTCAATGTCTTCTCATGTCATAGTCTTCAATATGAATATCTTCACATACCACCATTGTCGTCAATGTCTTCATACATTTTTAGGGGTCATCTCCGGTAGGTAAACCGAATCAATGAGGGACACTACCTGCGTTATCCTGTAATTCTCACAAACGCATTAGTCCCTCAACCAACTTTGTCGTCAATACTCCAAAACCAACTAGGGGTGGCGCTAGATGCACTTACAGATACACGAAGGTTCCATCAGGAACAACTTGTAGAATAAGTCTTACAATTTCCTCATGGAAGAACAGCTAACCTTGCGAAAAAGGTAACTATAACAATAGGTGCTCCGGCCAGGTGTGCTAGGCATGGCATCACCTTACCGGGTCATATAAGTACCAATGTTATAACTCCTGAAAATATGTTCCAAACATCATATCTGATCAATATTCAGATCTGATTGGTGCCAGGATACCTCAGACTCAGGATGCCTGAGATGAAAAAGGTGCGACACAATTTGACGCGACGGTGTTGCAAGATACTTGGGGAATGAACTATGGCAGCAAGTTCCGAATCATGAGGTCATCATTAAACCAAGGAGAGGATGAGGGGGTGGCTAATGAACTCAGCGACAATCCATTGAGAGTTCCAAAAAGATGTATTTTCACAATTATGTGAACAAGGAGATAACATCTATCAGATCAAAAGATATGATGGTGTATGCTCAAGGAAAACATACACATTTAAGTTGGTTGAAAGGTGCACCCGAAATATGGGCTAGGATGCACGACCAACGTCAGAATGGTGATTCAACAACCAACACACTAAGTTGGAATTATTGTCCATTAACTCTGAAGCAATAAGGTTGCTAAGAATACTAAAGTCTCACGGCAGAGTTCATTTATTGGTATTCCGGTTAGAAGCAACACGGGGACCAAAAGAAGGGTGATGGCGAGAGGCATCACAATACCCAGAATTCTTAAGAGGTGGAGTAATCCTTGCAACATCCTTGACATAAGGGATGGTAATACTTCAAGGTATAACACAACATAAGCTAGATAGCAAGGAAATCAAGGTACAACACAAAACATGAACAAGTTTGTGTTGGGGGAAGGCAAGAATGTTGTCGATGGTAACACAAATCATCAAGGGGCAAGGATGGTATTTCTCATCACAGATTCGATTGCTATCCTGGAAGAGCTCAGAATGATGATGATGATCATGATGCATTTGTTGAGAGATTTCAAGAAGATGTAATCGATAGGCGATGACATCAAGTTAAGGGAATGATGAAGCAAAAGGTTATTGGAACCAAGGGTACGACCCTAACTCGAAATCGATCTTGTTGTTAAAGGCGAAATGATACGATGAGGAAGATCGGCATAAGGTTATCTCATCATCGAAAATTGTGCTCCGGGAAGAAGGACCAGATAGCACAGTTAAAATTTAGCAAGATGATGATATAGCCGATCAGGCTAGGAATGACTTGAAGGATTATTAAACTCGTAAGCAACAAAAATTACTTAGAGTTATCGAAACGGAGTGTGAAGTCGATTCACTTGTCGGAGTTCTCGGTTGACAAACAACCCAGAACCCATGAAGTGACATTGACAGGGAAAGGTAGTACTTCATCAAAAGTTCATAAGATGTAGTTCAATGGCATGATATCCTCGAGATACCAGGGGTAATACTCAAAGGTAGATCATATAGAGGTTGGGCAGACGTATTGATCTGCAGAAGGCAAGTACTTATAACTTGTCCGTGAATGGGATCAAAGGAGAACAATCATGGTCGGAACCATGATTGTAAAGGACAAAATCATAGATACAAGATCAAATTATGCCAAGTGTATAATTATTGTTATGAGAAGCTATCATGGTAAGCTCTACATCGTTTCCATGGGCATGAACACAGAGTTCAAGGTCTACTCCCACTTCTCCAATGTATAACCTTTCATTCACTCCTCGCCTTCGACGAAGTTGTAATGTAGAAATTTATCTGGCATAACACCAGTAGAGTATGACCCGTAGAAGTTCCCGAGTTCATACAGATTAGGGAAGGCATTGGTTCAACCCATCAAGGCATCTTAGGAACATATACTATAAACTTCTAGAGTAAATAACACAAGCTCGATTGTAGAGCATGGTTGACAAAAGCAAAGGATACAAATTGTCAAAGACAGTATGTATCATGGGAGTAACTAAATTTTGAATGTGAGGGATACTATCGGATAATAACCCAGCAAAAGGGCATGGCGGTCCACATCGGAGCTGATGTGAGTACTGGTACTCAATCAGGGGAAGAAAGAATGCAAAGGCATTGGATTATAGAACATCTGAATAATTCGATGCTAAGCTAACAAAGGAATTATAATTTCCAAAATGAAGGATCAGAAGCAAATGCTCTGATTAAGGGTGGGTAAGTTGGATAGACTTAGGGGTTACAATCATCGGCAAATTGATTGGTCGAGAACCAGCTCATGTTCAAAAATGACGCCTGGGCCGGAAAGATAATTTAAAAGGATCAACTGATGGTTGTGCGCATTTGCTCACATGTTGAATCAATAGGATCAAAATGATGGTAACAAAGGATACCAATGAATATTGCTAGACGTATGGGAAGCATCCATAAAGCAATCAGACAAGTATTTGCAGAGCAATAGATTGAAGAGGATTCTCGAAAAACCGGGTAGTATTTCAGAGTATTCTATGAAGCCTATGAACGACGGGGGATGAACGGATACTTGATAGGTGCGAGGAATTATCAGTAGGGGTATTCATGTGTATAAAGAACTACAAGGCAGTAAGCTCAAAGAATGCTTGTGATAACAGAGAGTATTTCGGGGCATCTTGTAATAACAAGAGCAACGGGGAACGATTGCATGAATAGCAAGTGCACGTGGTTATCCATAGTGGTTTATCGACGGAAGGGAGTTGCAATAGCGATGGCACATATTCTCGAGAGAACATCGCAGAGTATCTTCGGAACCTTCTGGGGCAGCAGACGATCATCTATGATAAGGGGCTCACCGGGTGGATGTGATCACAAGAACCTAATGTTAAAGTTAGTAAATTCATTTTTAACCCGAATAGAAGAGAGATCAGAGTCCTAGAGTATAGACGAGGAATAAAAGATCCTAATACCACCCAATGGCGACGTGGGCCCATGGGCTGCACAGCCATGTTAGTAAAGCAGTTTTCATCGACTAGACTCAACTTCGGCCAAGGAGTGTGGGAGGGGGATTCCTACATGCAGTCGGCTCTGATACCAACTTGTGACGCCCCCGATTCAATCGTACACTAATCATGCATGCAAATGTGTACGATCGAGATCGGGGACTCACGGAAAGATATCACAACACAACTTTAAAAGTAAAATAAGTCATACAAGCATCATATTACAAGCCAGAGGGCTCGAATACAAGTGCTCGAACATAAACAAGTCAGCGGATATGGGGTTCTTCAGCAGGAGCATCAAAATTTTCCATGTTATCATTATTGTCCATATCAACGATAATTTCCCCAATTTCAGACATAACGGCAAACAAAAGCGAGGGAGAAGAAGAGAGCAAGTGAAAGAGAGAGAAGAGGAGATTGGGAAAGAGAGGGTGAATAAAATGGCAAGGATGAAGTGGGGGAGAGGAAAACGAGAGGCAAATGGCAAATAATGTAAATGTGAGGGAGATGAGTTTGTGATGGGTACTTGGTATGTCTCGACTTGAGCGAAGACCTCCCTGGCAACGGCGCCAGAAATCCTTCTTGCTATGTCTTGAGCTTGCGTTGGTTTTCCTTAAAGAGGAAAGGGTGATGCAGCAATAGTAGCGTAAGTATTTCCCTCAGTTTTTGAGAACCAAGTTATCAATCCAGTAGGAGGCTCCTCAAAAGTCCCACGCACCTACACAAACAAACAAAGAACTCGTAACCAAAACAATAAAGGGTTGTCAATCCCTTCACGGCCACTTGTGAAAGTGAGATCGGATAGAGATAGTACGATAAGATATATATATTTTTGGTATTTTATAATATAGATTGGAAAAGTAAAGATGCAAATAAAAGTAGATTGAAAGCTTATATGATAAAAGATAGACCTGTGGGCCATAGGTTTCACTAGTGGCTTCTCTCAAGATAGCATAAGTATTACGGTGGGCGAACAAATTATTGTCGAGCAATTGATAGAAAAGCGAATAATTATGAGATTATCTAGGCATGATCATGTATATAGGCATCACGTCCGCGACAAGTAGACCGACTCCTGCCTGCATCTACTACTATTACTCCACACATCGACCGCTATCCAGCATGCATCTAGAGTATTAAGTTCATAAGAACAGAGTAACGCATTAAGAAAGATGACATGATGTAGAGGGATAAACTCATGCAATATGATATAAACCCCATCTTTTTATCCTCGATGGCAACAATACAATACGTGCCTTGCTACCCCTATTGTCACTGGGTAAGGACACCGCAAGATTGAACCCAAAGCTAAGCACTTCTCCCATTGCAAGAAAGATCAATCTAGTAGGCCAAACCAAACTAATAATTCGAAGAGACTTGCAAAGATAACTCAATCATACATAAAAGAATTCAGAGGAGATTCAAATATTTCTCATAGATAAACTTGATCATAAACCCACAATTCATCGGATCTCGACAAACACACCGCAAAAGAGTTACATCGAATAGATCTCCAAGAAGATCGAGGAGAACATGGTATTGAGATCCAAAAAGAGAGAAGAATCCATCTAGCTAATAACTATGGACCCGAAGGTCTGTGGTAAACTACCCACAACTCATCGGAGGGGCTATGGTGTTGATGTAGAAGCCCTCCATGGTCGATTCCCCCTCCGGCGGAGCGCCGGCGAAGGCTCCAAGATGGGATCTCGCCGATACAGAAGATTTCGGTGGTGGAAATAGTTTTTCGTTGGCTCCCTGGAAGTTTTCAGGGTACGTGGGTATATATAGGAGGAAGAAGTAGGTCGGTGGCCGCCCGAGGGGCCCACGAGATAGGGGCACGCCCTGTAGGGGTGGGCGCACCCTCCACTCTCATGGCCGCCTCGGCTGCTTCTTGACTTGCACTCCAAGTCCTCTGGATCGCGTTCGTTCCAAAAATCACGCTCCCGAAGGTTTCATTCCGTTTGGACACCGTTTGATCTTCCTTTTCTTTGAATACTGAAATAGGCAAAAAAAACAGCAATACGGTCTGGGCCTCCGGTTAGTAGGTTAGTCCCAAAAATGATATAAATGTGTAAAATTAAGCCCATAAAAATCCAAAACGGGTAATATAATAGCATGGAACAATCAAAAATTATAGATACGTTGGAGACGTATCAACTGACGTTGTTTTCAGCAGAACTGTCATGGTGTTGTTTTTGTGCAGAAATAAAAGTTCTCAGAATGACCTGAAAATGCACGGAGCAACTTTTCAGAATTAATAAAAAATATTGGCGAAAGAATTAGCATCAGGGGGACCACACCCTGTCCACGAGGGTGGGGGCGCGCCCCCTCCCCTAGGGCTCGCCCCTGCCTCGTGGGCCCCCTGGATGTCCACGACCTCAACTCCAACTTCATATATTTGCTTTTGCAGAGAAAAAAATCAGAGAGAAAAAGTTTCGTCATATTTTACGATACGGAGCCGCCGCCAAGCCCTAATCTCTCTCGAGAGGGTTGATCTGGAGTCCGTTCGGGGCTCCGGAGAGGGGGGTTCGTCGCCATCGTCATCATCAACCATCCTCCATCACCAATTCCATGATGCTCACCGCCATGCGTGAGTAATTCCATCATAAGCTTGCTGGACGGTGATGGGTTGGATGAGATTTACCATGTAATCAAGTTAGTTTTGTTAGGGTTTGATCCCTAGTATCCATTATGTTCTGAGATTGATGTTGCTATGACTTTGCTATGCTTAATGCTTGTCACTAGGGCCCAAGTGCCATGATTTCAGATCTGAACCTATTATGTTTTCATGAATATATGTGAGTTCTTGATCCTATCTTGCAAGTCTATAGTCACCTATTATGTGTTATGATCCGACAACCCCGAAGTGACAATAATCGGAATACTTCTCGGTGATGACCATAGTTTGAGGAGTTCATGTATTCACTATGTGTTAATGCATTGGTCTGGTACTCTATTAAAAGGAGGCCTTAATATCCCTTAGTTTCCATTAGGACCCCGTTGCCACGGGAGGGTAGGACAAAAGATGTCATGCAAGTTCTTTTCCATAAGCACGTATGACTATATTTAGAATACATGCCTACATTACATTGATGAACTGGAGCTAGTTCTGTGCCACCCTATGTTATAACTATTACATGAGGAATCGCATCCGACATAATTATCCATCACTGATCCAATGCCTATGAGCTTTTCCCATATTGTGCTTTGCTTATTTACTTTATCGTTGCTACTATTACAACTACTACAAAATTGCTACTGTTACTTTTGCTACTGTTACCGTTACTTCCATACTACTTTGCTACTAAATACTTTGTTGTAGATACTAAGTTATCCAGGTGTGGTTGAATTGACAACTCAACTACTAATACTTGAGAATATTCTTTGGCTCCCCTTGTGTCGAATCAATAAATTTGGGTTGAATACTCTACCCTCGAAAACTGTTGTGATCCCCTATACTTGTGGGTTATCAGGGCACCCTCTAGGCTTGTGGCGCCTTGGTGGCCCTCCTCTGGTAATTTCTTCCGCCAATATTTTTTATATATTCTGGAATAATTCTATGTAAATTTTCAACTCAAGCCGAAAACTTCTATTTCTGCACAAAAGCAACATCATGGCAATTCCGCTGAAAACATCGTTAGTCCGGGTTAGTTCTATTCAAATCATGCAAATTAGAGTCCAAAACAAGAGCAGAAGTGTTTGGAAAAGTAGATACGTTTGGGACGTATCAACATTACGTTTTAATTGATTCTTAACATACATATTGAAGTGTTCTTGCTTAACAATGTAATTATCAAATTCATCCAGGCATTGACTAGCAAACTTATTATAGGGAATAACACCTTCATCGAAACTATAAAGAAAAATTACCTTCATTACATGTGTCGAGGTATCAAGTCCATGTATTTCTTCAATATGTGGTAAATTCTTAACATCTTCAGCTTTAATACCCTTTTCTTTCATAGATTTCTTTGCCTCTTGCATATCTTCTGGACTGAGGAATAAAATACTTCTCTTTTTTGAGTTGGCTTAGGTGGTGGTTCAGGAAGTGTCCAATCATTTTCATTTCTCAATATATTATTCAATAATTCTTCAGCCTTTTCAACAGTTTGTTCCCTGAAAACACAACCAGCACAACTATCTAGGTAGTCCCAAGAAGCATCGGCTAGTCCACTATAAAAGATATCAAGTATTTTATTTTTCTTAAGAGGATGATCGGGCAAACATTAAGTAGCTGGAGAAGCCTCCCCCAAGCTTGAGGGAGGTTCTCTTCTTCAATTTACACAAAGTTAAGTATTTCCTGTAAGGCAGTTTGTTTCTTATGAGCATGAAAATATTTTTGAGAGAAGTGATATATCATATCCTGGGGACTACGCACACAACCAAGAGCAAGAGCATTAAACCATTTATTATCATCACCCGTTAATGAGAAAGGAAAACTTTTTTCCTGATGAGCAAATAGGGTGGCAATATCATTTAATTTGGTAAGGTGTGCCACAACAGTTTCGGTTCTATAACCATGAAAAGGATCAGATTCAACCAAAGTAATTAGCTCAGGATCGACGGAGAATTCATAATCTTATCAATAACAAAAATAGGAGAGGTAGCAAACTTAGAATCATATTTCATTCTCTCCATCATAGATTTTTCTTTCAGCTTACTTAGTAATTTCTTTACATCATCTCTATCACTACAAGCAAGAAATTCTCTAGCTATCTCCCCATCCATAACATAACCATTAGGTAGCTTAGGCATTTCAACTCTAGCTTTCTTAACATCTTATCTATCATTACAAGCAAGAAATTATCTAGCTATCTACCCATCCATAACATAACCATTAGGTATCTTAGGCATTTCAATTCTAGGAGAGCTAGGACTAATATGTGAATCATAATTTTCATCAGTTTTAGCATTTTCATTTTCTTTAGCTTTAGCAAGTTGTTCATCAAGAAATTCACCTAGTGGCACCATTTCATTAAGCATAGTACTAGCATCATCAATAGCATCATTCATAGCAGACGTAGCATCATTAATTACTTATGACACATCAAATTGAGTAGCAGGTGGTGATGTCTCAAGCCTACTCAAAACAGAAGGTGAATCAAGTGCAGAGCTAGATGACAGTTCCTTACCTCCCCTCGTTTTAGAGGGTATGCTTGGTTCTAGTACCTTTCAGATTCTTCATAGTGTAAAATCCCAAGTGTGAACTCAACAAACAGATCTACGCTCCCCAGCAACGGCGCCAGAAAAAGGTCTTGATATCCCACAAGTATAGGGGATCACGACAGTCCTCGAGGGTGTATTTCACCCAAATTTATTGATTCGACACAAGGGGAGCCAAAGAATATTTATGAGCCTTAGCAATTGAGTTGTCAATTCAACCACGTGAAATTGTATTTCTATAGCAAAGTGTTTAGTAGCACAGTAATAATAGTAATAGGAATAGGAATGGTAGCAATTTGTAGTGATTGTAACAGCAACAACAACGGAAGTAACTTAGCGAGACCCAATATGAGAAAAGCATAAGCATTGGATCAGCGATGGATATTTGTGTTGGATGACATTCATCATATAACAGTTTCAACCTAGAGCAATACACAATAGCTCCAAATCATCAATGTAATGTAGGCATGTATTCTGTATATAGTCATATGTGCTTATAATAAGAACTTGCATGGCATCTTTTGTCCTACCCTCGCGTGTCAACGGGGTCCATAAGGAAATATAAGGGATATTAAGGCCTCCTTTTAATATAGAACCAAAACAAAGCATTATCACTTAGTGAATACATGAACTCCTCAAACTACGGTAATCACCGGAAAGAATCCCAATTATTGTCACCTTGGGGTATGCGGATCATAACACGTAATAGGTGCATACAACTTGCAAGATAGGATCAAGAACTCAAATATATTCATGAAAACATAAAGGGTTCAGATATGAAATCATGGCACTCGGGCCCTAGTGACAAGCATTAAGCATATCAAAGACATAGCAACATCAATCTCAGAACATATTGGATACTAGGGATCAAGCCCTAACAAATTGACTTGATTACATGAAAAATCTCATCCAACTCCATCATCGTCCAACAAGCCTGCAAAGGAATTACTCACACCTGGTGGTGAGCAACATGTAATTGTTGATGCAGAAGGGTTGATGATGACGACGACAACGATTGCCACGCTCCGGAGGCCCGAACGGACTCCAGATCGGCCCTTCCAACGAAGAACGGGAGGTGGCGGCGACTCCATACCATAAAATGTGATGATTCCTTCTCTCTCTTTTTTTCTCCGCGAGAAGGTAATTATGGAGTTGGATGCTACCTCTTGAGCACTGCGTTGGTTTTCCATTAAAGAGGAAAGGGTGATGCAGCAAAGTATCGTAAGTATTTCCCTCAATTTTTGAGAACCAAGGATCAATCCAGTAGGAGGCACCTCAAAAGTCCCACGCACCCACACAAACAAACAAGAACGTCACAACCAACGCGATAAAGGGGTTGTCAATCCATTCACGGAAACTTGCGAAAGTGAGATCTGATAGAGATAATAAGATAAGATAAATATTTTTGGTATTTTTATGATATAGATGGAAAAGTAAAGATGCAAATAAAATGATATGGAAACCTTGTATGATAAAAGATAGACCCGGGGGCCAAAGGTTTCACTAGTGGCTTATCTCAAGATAGCATATGTATTACGGTGAATGAACAAATTACTATCGAGCAATTGATAAAAAAGTGCATAGTTATGAGATTATCTAGGCATGATCATGTATATAGGCATCACGTCCGTGACAAGTAGATCGAAACGATTTTGCATCTACTACTATTACTCCACACATCGACCGACTCCTGCCTGCATCTAGAGTATTAAGTTCATGAAGAATAGAGTAACGCATTAAGAAAGATGACATGATGTAGACGGATAAACTCATGCAATATGATATAAACCCCATCTTTTTATCCTCGATGGCAACAATACAATATGTGCCTTGCTGCCCCTGTTGTCACTGGAAAAGGACACCGCAAGATTGAACCCAAAGCTAAGCACTTCTCCCATTGCAAGAAAGATCAATCTAGTAGGCCAAACCAAACTGATAATTCGAAGAGACTTGCAAAGATAACCAATCACACATAAAAGAATTCAGAGGAGATTCAAATATTTCTCATAGATAAACTTGATCATAAACCCACAATTCATCGGATCTCGACAAACACACCGCAAAAAGAGTTACATCGAATAGATCTCCAAGAAGATCGAGGAGAACTTTGTATTGAGATTCAAAGAGAGAGAAGAAGCCATCTAGCTAATAACTATGGACCAAAAGGTCTGTGGTAAACTACTCACACCTCATCGGAGAGGCCTTGGAGATGATGTAGAGGCCCTCCGTGGTCGATTCCCCCTTTGGCGGAGCGCCGGCGAAGGCTCCAAGATGGGATCTCGCGGATACAGAAGGTTGCGGCGGTGGAAATAGTTTTTCGTGGTGCTCCTGGATGTTTTCGGGGGTACGTAGATATATATAGGCGAAGGAGGTAGGCCAGGGGAGCCACGAGGGGCCCATGAGGGTGGGGGCGCGCCTGCCCCCCTAGGGCGCGCCGGGCACCCTCGTGGCCGCCTCGGTTACTTCTTGGCGTCCACTCCAAGTCTCCTGGATTGCGTTTGTTCCAAAAAGATCGCTCCCGAAGGTTTCAATCCGTTTGGACTCCGTTTGATATTCCTTTCCTTCGAAACACTGAAATAGGCAAAAAAACAGCAATTCGGGCTGGGCCTCCGGTTAGTAGGTTAGTCCCAAAAATGATATGAAAGTGTAGAGTAAAGCCCATAAACATCCAAAATAGGTAATATAATAGCATGAAATAATCAAAAATTATAGATACGTTGGAGACGTATCAAGCATCTCCAAGCTTAATTCATGCTCGTCCTCGAGTAGATAAATGATAAAACCAGAATTTTTGATGTGGAATGCTACCTAGCATAATTCTCAATGTAATTTTCTTTATTGTGGCATGATTGTTCGGATCCAAATGATTCAAGATATAATCTTATAAAACATAGAAATAGTAATACTTCAAGCATACTAACAAATAATCATGTCTTATCAAAATAGCATAGCCAGAGGAAGCTCATCCCTACAAAATCATATAGTTAGGCCCTGCTTCATTTTTATCACACAAAATACTCCCATCATGCACAACCTCGGTTTCAGCCAAGCAATTGGTTCATACTTTTTAACGCGCTTCAGCTTTTTCAACTCTTATGCAATACATGAGCACAAGCCATGGACATAGCACTATATGTGTAATAGGGTGGTGGTTGTGAAGACAAAATGGGAGAAGACAGTCTCACATCAACTAGACGTATCAACGGGCTATGGAGATGCCCACGAATAGATATCAATGTGAGTGAGTAGGGATTGCCATGCAACGGATGCACTAGAGCTATAAATATATGAAAGCTCAACAAAAGAAACTAAGTGGGTGTGCATCCAACTTGCTTGCTCACAAAGACCAAGGGCATTTTGAGGAAGCCCATCATTGGAATATGCAATCCAAGTTCTATAATGAAAAATTCCCACTAGTATATGAAAGTGACAACATAGGAGAGTCTCTATCATGAAGATCATGGTGCTACTTTGATGCACAAGTGTTGAAAAAAGATAGTAGCATTGTCCCTTCTCTCTTTTCTCTCATTTCTTTTTTTTCTTTTCTTTTTTCTTTTTCTTTTTTTTATTTGGTGGGCTTCTTTGGCCTCCCCTTTTTTTATGGGCTTCTTTGGCCTCTTTTATTTTTATAAAGTCCGAAGTCTCATCCCGACTTGTGGGGGAATCATAGTCTTCATCATCCTTTCCTCACTTGGGACAATGCTCTAATAATGAAGATCATCACACTTTTATTGATTTACAACTCAAGAATTAGAACAAAATATGACTCTATGTGAATGCCTCCGGTGGTGTACCGGGATATGCAATGAATCCAAGAGTGACATGTATGAAAAATTATGGAGGTGGCCTTGCCACAAATACGATGTCAACTACATGATCATGCTAAGAGCAATATGATAATGATGGGGCGTGTCATAATAAACGGAACAGTGGAAAATTGCATGGCAATATATCTCGGAATGGCTATGGAAATGCCATAATAGGTAGGTATGGTGGCTGTTTTGAGGAAGTTAAATGATGGGTGCATGGTACTGGCGAAAGTTGCACGGTATAATAAAGGCTAGCAATATGGAAGGGTGAGTGTGTGTATAATCTATGGACTCACATTAGTCATAAAGAACTCATATACTTATTGCAAAAATCTACTTGCCCTCGAAGCAAATTACTACTACGCATGCTCCTAGGGGAAGGGTTGGTAGGAGTTAACCATCGCGCGATCCCGACCTCCACACATAAGGAAGACAATTAAAAGAGCACCCCATGCAACAAATTTGTCACATAACTTTTACCATACGTGCATGCTACGGGACTTGCCAACTTCAACACAAGTATTTCTCAATTTCATAATTACCCAACTAGCATGACTCTAACATTATCACCTTTATATCTCAACACAATCATCAAGCATCAAATTGATCATAGTGTTTAATGCACTTTGTATGATAGTTTTTATTATACCCAACTTGGATGCTCATCATTTTAGGACCAATTTCATAACCATAGCAAATACCATGCTTTCCTAAAAGACTCTCAAAATAATATAAGTGAAGCATGAGAGATCAACAATTTTTACAAAATCAAGGCACCACCGTGCTCTAAAAAGTATAAGTGAAGCGCATAGAGCAAAACTATCTAGCTCAAAAGATAGAAGTGAAGCACATAGAGTATTCTAATAAATTCCAAATCATGTGTGTCTCTCTCAAAAGGTGTGTACAGCAATGATGATTGTGTTAAACTAAAAGGCAAAGACTCATATCATTAAAGACGCTCCAAGCAAAACACGTATCATGTGGCGAATAAAAATATAGCTCCAAGTAAAGTTACCGATAAACGAAGACGGAAGAGGGGATGCTTTCCGGGGCATCCCCAAGCTTAGGCTTTTGGTTGTCCTTGAATATGTTGGGGTGACATGGGCATCCCCAAGCTTAGGCTCTTGCCACTCCTTATTCCATAGTCCATCAAATCTTTTACTCAAAATTTGAAAACTTCACAACACAAAACTCAGCAGGAAATCTCATAAGCTCCATTAGTGCAAGAAAGAAAAACCACCACATAAGGTACTGTAATGAACTCATTCTTTATTTATATTGGTGTTAAGCCTACTGTATTCCAACTTCTGTATGGTTCATACCCCCTGATACTAGCCATAGATGCATCAAAATAAGCAAACAACACACGAGAAACATAATCTATCAAAAACAGAACAGTCTGTAGAAATCTGTAACTTTCGAATACTTTTGGAACTCTAAAAATCCTACCAAAATAGGAAGTCCTGGTAAATTTGTCTATTGATCTACTTCAAAAAGAATCAATGTAAAAGAACGTTTCTGTGATTTATTAAAATTATTCTCGTGCGTGCAAATGTTTCTGTTTTTCAGCATAATCAAATTAACTATCACCGTAGGTTATCCTATAGGTTCTACTTGGCACAAACACTAATTAAAACATAAAACCACATCTAAACAGAGCTAGATGAAAATTTTATTACTAAAAAAATCAAAAATCAAGAAACAAAGATAAAATTGGGTTGCCTCCCAACAAGCGCTATCGTTTAACGCCCCTAGCTAGGCATAAAAGCGAGGATAGATCTAAGTATTGCCATCTTTGGTATTCAAATTTTTAATAGAGCACTTATAGCTTTTAGGATTTTCTTTCTTTTTAGCAATGATTAAACTCCTAGGCAAGAAATCAAGAAATTCATTTGAAGCAAAAGGTTCCTTTATGATAGAAAGAAAATTGGGGTGAACACTTATTGATTTGAGATTCGCATTTTCCTTACTAGAAGATTCACCCTTATTTTTAGGAACAAAAATAAATTTAGCAGTTTTGGTAGGAGGAGTCGGAGTATTTTTCACGGATGAAAAGGACGACTCGAAGTTGGTAATAATATCCTCAAGTTTATCGATTCTCGTAGAATCTAGATCTATTATTTCGTTAACTATAGGTTCTTTTTCTTTAAAAAATTCAAAGTAACTCCAACCCTAGATCCATATTGGGTAATTTGGTTATGGATCTTTTTATCCAAATTGTCAATCAACTCAATAGTGGCAACTTTATTTTCGATAATTTCAAGCCTTTGCATCACATGTTCCAAAGTTAAAACAGTTCCATTAACCAAAGGAGGTGGTGGGCCAAACAAATCTAACATAGCATTATAAGCATCAAAAGTATGGCTACACAAGAAATCCCCTCTGGTAATGGTATCAAGGATGCATCTATTCCAAGGAGTAATGCCTACATAAAAATTGCGAAGAAGAACGAAAGTAGAGAGCTTCCTAGTAGATCTATTTTGAGCATTGCAATTCTATGCCAAGCATCTTTTAGATTTTCTCCCCACCCCTTTGTTTAAAATTGAGAACTTCATGCTCACGAGTAATAACGGGGATACGAGGACTAGCCATGACGACAAGATAAAAGAACTAACACACGAGCACACAAAAGGCAAGCGAAAAAGAGAGGCGAACGGGAAAGAGAGGGCAAATAAAATGGCAAGGGTGAAGTGGGGGAGAGGAAAATGAGAGGCAAATGGAAAATAATGTAATGCGAGGGAGATGAGTTTGTGATGGGTACTTGGTATGTCTTGACTTGAGCGAAGACCTCCCTGGCAACGGCGCCGGAAATCCTTCTTGCTACCTCTTGAGCACTACGTTGGTTTTCCTTGAAGAGGAAAGGGTGATGCAGCAAAGTGGCGTAAGTATTTACCTCCATTTTTAAGAACCAAGGTATCAATCCAGTAGGAGGCTCCTCAAAAGTCCCACGCACCTACACAAATAAACAAGAACCTCGCAACCAACGCGATAAAGGGGCTGTCAATCCCTTCACGGAAACTTGCGAAAGTGAGATCTGATAGAGATAATAAGATAAGATAAATATTTTTGGTATTTTTATGATAAAGATGGAAAAGTAAAGATGCAAATAAAAGTAGATGGAAAACTTGTATGATAAAAGACAGACCCGGGGGCCATAGGCTTCACTAGTGGCTTCTCTCAAGATAGCATAAGTATTACGGTGGATGAACAAATTACTGTCGAGCAATTGATAGAAAAGTGCATAGTTATGAGATTATCTAGGCATGATCATGTATATAGGCATCACGTCCGTGACAAGTAGATCGAAATGATTCTGCATCTACTACTATTACTCCACACATCGACCGACTCCTGCCTGCATCTAGAGTATTAAGTTCATGAAGAACAGAGTAACGCATTAAGAAAGATGACATGATGTAGACGGATAAACTCATGCAATATGATATAAACCCCTTCTTTTTATCCTCGATGGCAACAATACAATACGTGCCTTGCTACCCCTGCTGTCACTAGAAAAGGACACCGCAAGATTGAACCCAAAGCTAAGCACTTCTCCCATTGCAAGAAAGATCAATCTAGTAGGCCAAACCAAACTGATAATTCGAAGAGACTTGCAAAGATAACCAATCACACATAAAAGAATTCAGAGGAGATTCAAATATTTCTCATAGATAAACTTGATCATAAACCCCCAATTCATCGGATCTCGACAAACACACCGCAAAAAGAGTTACATCGAATAGATCTCCAAGAAGATCGAGGAGAACTTTGTATTGAGATTCAAAGAGAGAGAAGAAGCCATCTAGCTAGTAACTATGGACCCGAAGGTATGTGGTAAACTACTCACAACTCATCGGAGAGGCCTTGGAGATGATGTAGAGGCCCTCCGTGGTTGATTCCCCCTCTGGCGGAGCACCGACGAAGGCTCCAAGATGGGATCTCGCGGATACAGAAGGTTGCGGCTATGGAAATAGTTTTTTGTGGTGCTCCTCGATGTTTTCGGGTACGTAGATATATATAGGCGAAGGAGATAGGCCAGGGGAGCCACGAGGGGCCCATGAGGGTGGGGGGCGCACCTGCCCCCCTAGGGCGTGCCGGGCACCCTCATGGCCGCCTCGGTTACTTCTTGATGTCCACTCCAAGTCTCTTGGATTGCGTTTGTTCCAAAAAGATCGCTCCCGAAGGTTTCATTCCGTTTGGACTCCGTTTGATATTCCTTTCCTTCGAAACGCTGAAATAGGCAAAAAAAATAGCAATTCGGGCTGGGCCTTCGGTTAGTAGGTTAGTCCAAAAAATGATATAAAAGTGTAGAGTAAAGCCCATAAACATCCAAAACAGGTAATATAATAGCATGGAACAATCAAAAATTATAGATACGTTGGAGACGTATCATTGGACTTAGGGTTGCAGGAGGCTCCAGGGGCCCACAAGCTTGGGGGGCCGCCCTGGGGGTGGTAGGCGCGCCCCTGAGCTTGTGGCTCCTGGGTGGCCCCCCTCTAGTAGTTCTCTTCGCCAATATTTTTTATATTTTTTGATTATATTCTCCATAAATTTTCAGCTCAATCCGAGAACTTTTACTTCCGCACAAAAACAACACCATGACAATTCTACTGAAAACAACGTCATTCTGGGCTAGTTCCGTTCAAATCATGCAAATTAGAGTCCAAAACAAGAGCAAAAGTGTTTGTAAAAGTAGATATGTTTGGGACGTATCAAAGCCTATAGTAAAAACTATGGCCCCGCGTCTACTTTAATCATATTATAAAAACAAAATTTCTTTCCTACACTTTTATTACTTTTATTTTCTTTTGCAATTTACCCATCTACCTATACAAGATTTGATCCTTGCAAGTAAAGGAGTTCAAGGGGATTGACAACCCTCTTGCTCGCGTTGGGTGCAAGTATTTGTTTTTGTGTGTGCATGTGATGTTCACGAGACTTTGCATGATTATCCTATTGGTTCGATAAACCTTGGTTCTCACTGAGGAAAATACTTATCTCTACAGTATTGCAACTCCCTCCTCTTTGAGGAAAATCGCGACGTAGTTCACAAGTAGCTGGGCAATATAGGGGGGCATGTCAAAGATTTCACGTCATACTTGAAGTTGTGGCTTCACAAGATCTCTGGATTTTGCACTCTTTTCGACATGGTTGGTTATCAAAATGACATCAACGTGATTCAACGCTCTTAGGTGTTTGGAAGGCTTGCAGAAGGCAACTGCCATAGGTCAATGTTGAGATCAATGACCACCACTACAACAAGGGATACTACCTAGCTGATGGTATCTACCCTCAACGAACAACTCTTGTGAAGACAATCTCTAATCCGGTAGGAGAGAAGAGGCCTAGGTTTTCTCAAGCACAAGAGAGTGCTAGGATAGATGTGGAGCGTGTTTTTGATGTGCTTCAATCTCGATGGGCCATCGTTTAATATCCTGCTAGAACTTGGAGCACCAAGAAGTTGTGGAAGGTGATGACTACTTGTGTGATCATGCAAAAATGATCCTAGAGGATAAGTGCGAGGACGAAATCTTCGACCAAGGGTTTCGATTTTAGGGTGAAAACATTGTGCCTAAGCATGGAGGACCGACAACATTTGCATAGTTCACCCAATTTCATCATGTTTGGACAACTCATATTCAAATCCAAAATGATTTGGTTAAGCATATGCGAACTCACCTTGGCAACCAATAGATGTATTGCTCCTTTTCTTTTCAATGTATTTGTGACAGTATAAATTTCATTTGGTTTGTAAACTATGAGATTTTTATTTGGTGATAAACTATGTGATAAAATATAAACACAGGGTAATGTTAATTTTTTTGTATGCAAAGTTGTGTAAATCTATGGCTGCATGCCGGTTGCGCGAACGAAATGCATCAACGGGTTGGGTGCACTAACCAGCAAAACACAGACGGGGCCGGACGCCGTCCCTACGGGAGACCCAAACAGACAAAAAGCGGACCAAATCCACGTCTGTTTGCGTCGGCGCGTTGGAGTTTCCCTAAGGGCATGCCTAATTTATTAGTATGGCCAACTTGGGTGGCAATCGAAACAACCCTGAACTCTTTTTGATTGTATTGTCTTGGCATTTTATCGGGAAAATGAAAAGAGTTTGGGACAACTATCAACACGAGGTATTTGGTGCGCTTATTTATGTAAGTTAGTTCGTGGCAACACACGAGTATTTTGCTAGTGTAGAAGTAAACAAGGTGAAATATACAATAAGATAGAAAAAAAAGCTCCCCGAGAGAAGAAGATCGTCATGGGATCGAGGCGCCTTAGGCGCTGGCTAAGATAACTGGCGCTCACGCACGGGAGTATATGGGCCGACCAACATTTCCTATTTTAAGTGTAACGCCCCGAGACCGACGCTCCAGAAGACTTCCAGCTACTCTGAGTTTCATCGTGTGTTTTTGTTTTGTTCGTGCATTCATCTCTGCATCATGTGCATTGCATCATGTCATCTTGCACCCCCTTTTAAAAACTCATCTAAATAAATTGTATGGATCCTCGGTCCATTTAAATCGAGGGATATTCACAATGGTGATTTCTCTTTATAACATATCATCCCAATATTTTAGGGAGCTATATTGAAATATTCCATTAGTTTGGAACCACCTTCAAACACACTTGCAATTTAATTCTCACGCATTTTGCTTCAAGTTCATTCTCCAAACTTTCCCCATAATTCTTTCTCCATTGATCGAGGCTCCTCCTAATTTCTCAACATTTTTGAACACTTCTAAATCCTAGTCCTGGTTCAAAACATTTGAATTAAATTCAAATGACTATGAATTTAATTCTTGCAATCTTGCCCACTCCATTTTTCTTGGGTCAAGCTCATTTTTATGAGTCCGGAAAAATAATCCACATGTCGAACTTCTTTCCCTAACCCTCTTTTTCTTTTCTTCTCTCTAATTCTTTTATGTTAAAGAAAGTATGAGAGGAAGGGAGAGAGAGAGCATGCAGCCCAGCCGGCCTCTAAGCCCAAGGCCCAGCCGCGCCCCGCTCCTAACCCTAGCCCCCAGAGAGCCCGATCCCCATCTCTCGATCCCTCCTCCTCGTTCCCTTCCGCCGCCTCCTGCCTCGACTCCTCTCGATCCCATCTCCTTCCTCTCGCTCGTCTCCCCCTCCTCTCCTCGCGTCGCCTCTCCACCGCGCCACCGCCTCGCACCTCCACCTCCTCGCCAGCCGCCCGCAGCTCGCCGTGCCCTGCTTCTCCTCCCGCGCCGACGCCCTCCTTCGGCTGCTCGTGCCTGCACCTCCGTCCGCGAGCTCGTGCAGCCATGGCGCCACAGGAGCCCCATGCCCGACCACCTCCTCGCCGCCCTTGGTGCCGCGCCACAGGACCTCCCCGTCACCCTTCTCCCCTCGCATCAGTGACGGCCGCGCCGCCCTGCCTGTCTTGCTCCAGCCATGGCCATGTTGCCCCGCGCCTCCGCCTTCGCCTTCGCGCCAACGCCTCGTCGCCGGGAGCTCGTCCCCAAGTCTCGCCAAGCTACCGCCGTCCCTTCTCCGGTGCCCTGTCCTTGTCGGATTTGCTCGAGCTCGCCACCCTTGCGCCTCAAGTCTCTCCCGCCGGAGCCCCGCAGTCCCTTGTCGCGCCGCCCTTCGCCAAGTCCTGCTCGCCTCCGCCTCTCCTGCTGCCCCGACCGGTCTAGCCTCGGCTCAGCTAGCCCCCTGCATCGCTTCCTCACCAGGAGCTGAGCTCCATCCAGCTCGGTGCCACCACAAGTTCAAGGGCGCATCTATTCGCCTAGGTTGTTCGTCCTCTGCTCGCAGCTCCATCCATGGCGGCCTCTGTTCATTGACCAACGAGACCTGAGGCCCTTTTGTGTTGCTTCACTTTGGATGCGCCAAGATCCTCTCCGACAAGCGCACGACTACAGGGTGACACGTCTAGTGCCACGACTACCACACCGGAACGCCAAGTACGTGGATACGCCAAGTTCTGCTTCGAACGTGTATGACTACACCCGGTGATGCGACAAGTCCCTGTCCAACGTGTACATCTACACCGCCAAGACCGGACCGACAAGTACCCCGACGTTGTGTGTACCACTACTCGCCCTGAAGACGTTGGATTCGTCAAGTACCTCTCCGAAATGAACGTGTACAACTACTTCCACTACCATCGCGAGAACGACTACTTCCACTACGACCCGTGTACCACTACCGTTGACCCTCGAAGATTCCGTGGACGTCAAGTTCCTCGTCGTGACCCCGAACAACTACGAAACGTGTACCACTACTTCCACGACGTCCCGTGAACGCCTACTTCCTCTACACCGCTCCGAACTCGAACCGCTCCGAAAATGCACGCTTCGAAGGTATAACCCCGAGACGACCGCCCGTGAACGAATGCTTGTGTGATGTATGAGATGCTCGTGTTTGCACCATGTCCGAGAGAGGTCTTTGCACGTTCCTTCCTTGTTTGCCATGCCGCCGTCCCGTGGGAACCCGGTAGCCGGGAGCACCCCACCATCCTTGCATGACTCGCTCACGCTCACTTCCTTTATCACCGGTATCTCCGTGAGCTACCGGAATCGATATGTTGTTGTGACATCATTTTCGGATTCGTTGCCGTGGCACCCGTTTCGTTCCGCCATGGTGACCAAATGCTCCTTATCATCTTCATGTCAACTTTTTCATAAAAAATTGCATAAAACTTGCACATGTCATCCGCATCATGATAACAACATTTAAATGGTTAAAATTGTGTTTGCATTAAATTGCTAAATGACATATGGGGATTTTCCGGAATTGTTGTTTGTTGTTCCGGCCTCATTTAAACTTGCCTAGATAGGTAGTTTAATTATGCTTCACCCCTTGTCATGTTTAACAACATTTAATATTGATGAGTAGCATAAACGAGAGAGAACTAAACAATTGATGTGGTGTTCCGTCAATATGCAACTCGTTGCATATTGAGCTCCACTTAACTTGTGGTGTTGTTTGTGCATATTGCCATGCCATGCCTCATTAAACCGGACATGCATCATACTTGTTTGTGCATCAGGACATGTTTATGTGATGGTTGTTTAGCATGTTGTTTGCTTCTTTCCGGTTTGCTTCTCTCGTTAGCTTCGGTTTCGTTCCGGAGTTGTGAGGATTCGTTCGACTACGTCCGTTTCTCTTCTTCTTGGACTCGTTCTTCTTCCTATCGGGATCTCAGGCAAGATGACCATTACCCTCGATATCACTTCTATCTTTGCTTGCTAGTTGCTTCGTTCTATCGCTATGCTGCGCTACCTATCAGTTGTTTACCATGCCTCCCAAATTGCCATGTCAGCCTCTAACTTTTTCACCCTTCATAGCAAACCATTGATTGGCTATGTTACCGCTTTGCTCAGCCCCTCTTATAGCGTTGTTAGTTGCAGGTGAAGTTGAAGATTGCTCCATGGTGGACAGGATTATGTTGGGATATCACAATATCTCTTATTTAATTAATGCATCTATATATTTGGTAACGGGTGGAAGACTCGGCCTTATGCTTGGTGTTTTGTTCCACTCTTGCCGCCCTAGTTTCCGTCATACCGGTATTATGTTCCTTGATTTTGCGTTCCTTACGCGGTTGGGTGATTTATGGGACCCCCTTGACAGTTCGCTTTGAATAAAACTCCTCCAGCAAGGCCCAACCTTGGTTTTAACATTTGCCACCTAAGCCTTTTTCCCTTGGGTTCTGCAGACTCAAGGGTCATCTTTATTTTACCCCCCGGGCCAGTGCTCCTCCGAGTGTCGGTCCAAACTAGAGCACCGTGCGGGACCATTCCTTGGCAACTTGGATTACGTCGGTACCTGTACGCTTAGCTTATCCGGTGTGCCCTGAGAACGAGATATGTGCAGCTCCTATCGGGATTTGTCGGCACAGCGGGTGGTCTTGCTGGTCTTGTTTTACCATTGTCGAAATGTCTTGTAAACCGGGATTCCGAGTCTGATCGGGTCTTCCTGGGAGAAGGAATATCCTTCGTTGACCGTGAGAGTTTATGATGGGCTAAGTTGGGACACCCCTGCAGGGTATAAACTTTCGAAAGCCGTGCCCGCGGTTATGCAGCAGATGGGAATTTGTTAATATCCGGTTGTAGAGAAGTTGACACCAGATTTGAATTAAAATGCATCAACCACGTGTGTAGCCGTGATGGTCTCTTTTCGGTGGAGTCTGGGAAGTGAACACGGTTTTGGGTTATGTTTGACGTAAGTAGGAGTTCAGTATCACTTCTTGATCATTTCTAGCTTCACGACCGTTCCGTTTGCTCTCTTCTCGCTCTTATTTGCGTACGTTAGCCACCATATTTGCTTAGTGCTTGCTGCAACTCCACCTCATTACCACTTCCTACCCATAAGCTTAAATAGTCTTGATCTCGTGGGTTTTGAGATTGTTGAGTCCCCGTGACTCACCAGATACTATCAACAGTTGCAGGTGCCGATGATACCAGTGCAGGTGATGCAACCGAGCTCAGATGGGAGCTCAACGAAGATCTTAGCTGTTGCTATGTATTATTTCTTGTTGATCAGTAGTGGAGCCCAGTTGGGACAATCGGGGATCTAGCAGTTGGGTTATCTTCTTTTCTTTTGGCTTCGTCCGTAGTCGGACTATATGTGTGTGTTCTGAATGATGTATGAATTATATGTTCATTGTGTGAAGTGGCGATTGTAAGCCAACTCTTTATCCCAGTCTTGTTCATTACATGGGATTGTGTGAAGATGACCCTTCTTGCGACAAAACCACAATGCGGTTATGCCTCTAAGTCGTGCTTCGACACGTGGGAGATATAGCCACATCGTGGGTGTTACAAGTTGGTAATTAGAGCCATCCCCGACTTAGGAGCCCCCTACTTGATTGTTTGCTGGCGTTGTTGAGTCTAGAAAAAAAAGTTTTGAGTCTTAGGATTATATATATCGGAGAGTAGGATTCTTTTTACTCCTCGGTCCCTTCGTCGCTCTGGTGAGGTCTCCTGACGTAGATGTTTTGACTTTCCTCTCCTCAAATTTCACTAATTTTTTTTAGGATCACGCGGGTATCTTGGAATCGTTCCGATGGTTTTGTGATGAGAACATTGTTCTTGGTGCCTCCTGTCTTTTATGTGGCAGTGTCCCGGGGAGTTGAGCTCCGAGGTGTTGTCGTCACAATTTTATCGTTGCAGTTCTGGAATACCTGAGTTTTGCCGACATTGAAAATCTCTTTTATGCAGTTGTTGGTGAGATAACCTCGACGCCACCCAGTACTGGGGCGGGAGTTCGGGAGTATTGCCATAGCTAGTATAACGGATGCTTTTCGAAGGTTGAGGTACACGATTTCCGAAGGTTTCTTGGTTATGTGTTGACGGATGGATACAGCTTGGATGTAGGGATTGTTAGTTTTGGGTGAGATATATATTGCTTCCCCTATATCCCCAACACCAGATTGCATAACCAGAAAGTTTCGGGAGTTTTATAGGTGGGAATTCAAGTAGCTCCTAGAATATCTTTCCGACAGATGCATGATATGAGATTGGGGTTCGACGTCTAGTGGTCCACCTTTCCACGGTCGTTTTTACAGTGGTCTCGTTGTGTCTTAAAGAGCCCTTGGCTATGCTGGTTCGGGGACACTTCGTATGTCATGTGCACTGCCTTGTACATGATGGTGATGTACGGTCGAGCCCGTGTGGGCCCCACCACAAAAACTTCGGACGGAATCTCTATCATATGTTTGTTCCGGCTTATTATGCAAGCCAATCCTTTGTTTTGTTTTATTTGTGGTATTCGAGTTGCTTCAAAGTCAAGTGTTGATCCATACCTTCTCTAAATGGTGTTCTCATATTGCTATGTGAATACTAATCCTTCTTGATCATTGAGGTTATCATGTCAATTCTTTCCAACCGGTGTGCTTCTCTTCAAATGGATCTGATCATTTCAACATCCGCGAGATCAATTCTAAGTTTTCTCAATGGTGTTTGTTTCATCCGTCCCAAGTTGTCTTTGTTTTCCCGCCCTCCCACCCTTTTCTTCAAGGACTCAAATTTCTTAATCGGGTATCCATTTTATTGATGGGAAGTCTCTCCGTTCTTTTCCGTCAATGTTCTTATCCGGTGATTCTCAGGGAGATACTAACGGAGCTTCAAGTTTATTATTCTTCGTTCTCTTTTCTTCTTTGGTGGATCCAATTAAAGCTTTGTCAAGCATATCCTTTTCCCGTTTCAAATGTTTTCCCATGCCGGTGCACCTCCTAATTGCTCACCTCTCTCTATGCGTATCCGGAGTGCTAAAGATATCTCAGAAGAATCATGTTTCCATTCTCAATCCATTTGAGTACTTCGAGGTTTTTCTCTCATTCAAGCTATTTAATTCTACCGGTGCAATCTCTATTTCAAGCAATCCTTCAATGATGGTTCTTTCGAGTGGTCCCTAACCCACAAGTCTTTTCCCAGGATCTTACTTGACTCTTCTAATTTTCCCGGAGCCATTCGCAAATTCATTTCAAAGTTTGATGTAAGAATGAATTTTCATCAGTCATATTCTTTCTCCAAGATCGCTTTCAAAATATTTTCATCGTTGGTTCATCATTTCTATCCTTCTTTGTTCCGAAGTGCCTCAACAATTTTGGTGGTTCTCATCATCATTCTCAACATTTGAAGACCGAAGAAGGATTTCTCTTAAATCTTGCTCCATTCTCTTCAAGATGCATAGTTCAAGCTTGATGCCATCCTCTCATAATTATTTTTGATTGTGAGAATTCTTTTCACCATCCGGAGCATGTCATGAGTTGTTTCTGTTTCTTTCCTCCGAAGGCCATCATCTCAGAATTCTTCATTCTCAGCGTGTAGCTATTGTTCTCCAAATCTTACCCGTGCATCGTTCAAATATCCTCTAATCAGTTCATGATCTCTTCGTTCTCTTGTATCTAAATTCTGTCAAGTATCTTCATTCATTTTCCAATTCTTCCCGGTGAATTGTGCCTTTGCTACTTTCATTTTCAATTCGTACTGTGGTTCGCTCAAGATTCCTTTTCTCTTGTTATCATATCAATTCATTCGTTCTTTCCAATTCCACCGGTGGTTCGTTGAAGACCTTCTCAAGCTTGTGCCATATCTCTTTTAATCCCTCAAGAAGAATAAGTAGTATGCCAAATCCGTTGCTTGTCATCAATTTAAATTGGTGAAGGATAGGCATAACATAATTCTTATTATTGTTTCATCCAAGTAATCTAGTTTCTTCTTTCTAGAGTTGTTCATCATGTCATTTTTCTCGGTTCGAGATGCTTCATCTTTTGTTTTCCGGAGTTCCAAGTTTTCCGAATTATCTCGTCGCGAAGCTCCATCTAAATCATTGCAAGGATTTACCTTGTGTTTTCAACTTCTCCTTTTTTTATCATCCTTTTATTACCGGAGTTCTTCATGGAGGCTTTACATGGTGGTTTGTCAAGGATTCCTTTCATTCTTCAAGTGTTCTTCAAGATTGTTCTTGGAGAAGCTCAAATATTCTTCTTCTTGCATTTCGAAGTGCAATTCTTTCTACCTTATCTTTTGAGATGGTGTTATATCATTCTTGACAATTTCCATTCATGTTTCGTGATTCACATGTTGTCAGGAATGAGGTATTTTAGATCCATCGATCTCTTCGTTGGAGTTATCTTGGTATAGATTTCACCTAAAAAACCTTCCCTAAGGAATGTTGTATTGTGGTGCTTATCAATTATCCAAGTTTTCTCCTATCCTCTCGGCAAAAGCAGTTTTCATCTCTTCGTGGATCTCAAGCAAGCAATTGTTTCCGTTAGTGGCCGGTTGTCACCTCATAATTTTGAGATGTTTTCCATAAGCCCACAACAAGCTTATCCTTTCGTTGTTGATAATCCAACAACTCCGTTCTAGCTTTTCCAGTAAGCGTGCTCTTTCAAGATCAAGTTTTCCTCCGTTCATTCCATTCCATTTTTTTTCATTTCTTCCGGAGGCATTGCGATGTTGTGCTCTTCACCCATCACGTCGTTTTGTCAAGTTCATGTTTTTTTCTTGCTTATCCATTTAACCGAAGTGTTGTGTTCTCATTCAAGTTCTTTCATCTTATCAAGTTTTGCCTCCCTTCTCAACCGGCGTGCTGTCTGAAATCCTTCTTACCCATTGTGCCATTCTTTCAATAGTTCCAGAGGCAGTGTGTTGTTGATTTCATCAAGTATCATCCCATCTTCTCAAGTTCATGTTCAATTCATTCCATTTACAGTCAGAGTGCTGCCAAAACTATATCATTCTTATTCATTCTTATCTCGTTTCAACCAGAGTGGTTTCAATTCCTTCTTGTTCATTGTGCTCATCATTCACAGCTTTGCAACCTCCAACGTTAACATGGTGTTCCTTGCTTCTCTTTTCTACTGAATGCTCTCAATTGTGTTCAACTCCGTTGTGTTCTTTCTATCAACTTTTCAACCTTTCAACATTCTTTGGTTTCACTCGTTTGTCAAAGAAGCAACTTAGTTTTACCTCCTCTCTTCCTCTTCCATTTCTCTCCGGTGCCATCCTAGATCTCGGGACGAGATCCTCTTGTAGTGGTGGAGTGTTGTAACGCCCCGAGACTGATGCTCCAGAAGACTTCCAGCTACTCTGAGTTTCGTCGTGTGTTTTTGTTTTGTTCGTGCATTCATCTCTGCATCATGTGCATTGCATCATGTCATCTTGCACCCCCTTTTAAAAACTCATGTAAATAAATTGTATGGATCCTCGGTCCATTTAAATCGAGGGATATTCACAATGGTGATTTCTCTTTATAAATATCCTCCCAATATTTTAGGGAGCTATATTGAAATATTCCATTAGTTTGGAACCACCTTCAAACACACTTGCAATTTAATTCTCACGCCTTTTGCTTCAAGTTCATTCTCCAAACTTTCCCCATAATTCTTTCTCCATTTATCGAGGCTCCTCCTAATTTCTCAACATTTTTGAACGCTTCTAAATCCTAGTCCTGGTTCAAACCATTTGAATTTAATTCTTGCAATCTTGCCCACTCCATTTTTCTTGGGTCAAGCTCATTTTTATGAGTCCGGAAAAATAATCCCCATGTCCAACTTCTTTCCCTAACCCTCTTTTTCTTTTCTTCTCTCTAATTCTTTTATGTTAAAGAAAGTATGAGAGGAAGGGAGAGAGAGAGAGAGCCTGCAGCCCAGCCGGCCTCTAAGCCCAAGGCCCAGCCGCGCCCCGCTCCTAACCCTAGCCCCCAGAGAGCTCGATCCCCATCTCTCGATCCCTCCTCCTCGTTCCCTTCCGCCGCCTCCTGCCTCGACTCCTCTCGATCCCATCTCCTTCCTCTCGCTCGTATCCCCCTCCTCTCCTCGCGTCGCCTCTCCACCGCGCCACCACATCGCGCCTCCACCTCCTCGCCGGCCGCCCGCAGCTCGCCGTGCCCTGCTTCTCCTCCCGCGCTGACGCCCTCCTTCGGCTGCTCGTGCCTGCACCTCCGTCCGTGAGCTCGTGCAGCCATGGAGCCACAGGAGCCCCACGCCCGACCACCTCCTCGCCGCCCTTGGTGCCGCGCCACAGGACCTCCCCGTCGTCCTTCTCCCCTCGCATCAGTGACGGCCGCGCCGCCCTGCCTGTCTTGCTCTGGCCATGGCCATGTCGCCCCACGCCTCCGCCTTCGCCTTCGCGCCAACGCCTCGTCACCGGGAGCTCGTCCCCAAGTCTCGTCAAGCCGCCGCCGTCCCTTCTCCGATGCCCCTTCCTCGTCGGATTTGCTCGATCTCGCCACCCTTGTGCCTCAAGTCTCTCCCGCCGGAGCCCCGCAGTCCCTTGTCGCGCCGCCCTTCGCCAAGTCCTGCTCGCCTCCGCCTCTCCTGCTGCCCCGACCGGTCTAGCCTCGGCTCAGCTAGCCCCCTGCATCGCTTCCTCACCAGGAGCTGAGCTCCATCCAGCTCGGCGCCACCACAAGTTCAAGGGCGCATCTGTTCGCCTAGGTTGTTCGTCCTTTGCTCGCAGCTCCATCCATGGCGGCCTCTGTTTGTTGACCACCGAGACCTGAGGCCCTTTTGTGTTTCTTCGCTTTGGATGCGCCAAGATCCTCTCCAACAAGCGCACGACTACAGGGTGACACTTCTAGTGCCACGACTACCACACCGGAACGCCAAGTACGTGGATACGCCAAGTTCTGCTTCGAATGTGTACGACTACACCCGGTGATGCGACAAGTCCCTCTCCAACGTGTACATCTACACCGCCAAGACCGGACCGACAAGTACCCCGACGTTGTGTGTACCACTACCGTCGCCCCTAAGACGTTGGATTCGTCAAGTACCTCTCCGAAATGAACGTGTACAACTACTTCCACTACCATCGCGAGAACGACTACTTCCACTACGGCCCGTGTACCACTACCGTTGACCCTCGAAGATTCCATGGACGTCAAGTTCCTCGTCGTGACCCCGAACAACTACGAAACATGTACCACTACTTCCACGACGTCCCGTGAACGCCTACTTCCTATACACCGCTCCGAACTCGAACCGCTCCGAAAATGCACGCTTCGAAGGTATAACCCCGATACGACCGCCCGTGAACGAATGCTTGTGTGATGTATGAGATGCTCGTGTTTGCACCATGTCCGACAGAGGTCTTTGCATGTTCCTTCCTCGTTTGCCATGCCGCCGTCCCGTGGGAACCCGGTAGCCGGGAGCACCCCACCATCCTTGCATGACTCGCTCACGCTCACTTCCTTTATCACTGGTATCTCCATGAGCTATCAGAACCGATATGTTGTTGTGACATCATTTTTGGATTCGTTGCCGTGGCACCCGTTTCATTCCGCCATGGTGACCAAATGCTCCTTATCATCTTCATGTCAACTTTTTCATAAAAAGTTGCATAAAACTTGCACATGTCATCCGCATCATGATAACAACATTTAAATGGTTAAAATTGTGTTTGCATTAAATTGCTAAATGACATATGGGGATTTTCCGGAATTGTTGTTTGTTGTTCCGGCCTCATTTAAACTTGCCTAGATAGGTAGTTTAATTATGCTTCACCCCTTGTCATGTTTAACAACATTTAATATTGATGAGTAGCATAAACGAGAGAGAACTAAACAATTGATGTGGTGTTCCGTCAATATGCAACTCGTTGCATATTGAGCTCCACTTAACTTGTGGTGTTTTTTGTGCATATTGCCATGCCATGCCTCATTAAACCGGACATGCATCATACTTGTTTGTGCATCAGGACATGTTTATGTGATGGTTGTTTACCATGTTGTTTGCTTCTTTCCGGTTTGCTTCTCTCGTTAGCTTCGGTTTTGTTCCGGAGTTGTGAGGATTCGTTCGACTACGTCCGTTTGTCTTCTTCTTGGACTCGTTCTTCTTCCTATCGAGACCTCAGGCAAGATGACCATTACCCTCGATATCACTTCTACCTTTGCTTGCTAGTTGCTTCGTTCTATCGCTATGCTGCGCTACCTATCAGTTGTTTACCATGCCTCCCAAATTGCCATGTCAGCCTCTAACTTTTTCACCCTTCCTAGCAAACCATTGCTTGGCTATGTTACCGCTTTACTCAGCCCCTCTTATAGCGTTGTTAGTTGCAGGTGAAGTTGAAGATTGCTCCATGATGGACAATATTATGTTGGGATATCACAATATCTCTTATTTAATTAATGCATCTATATATTTGGTAATGGGTGGAAGACTCGGCCTTTTGCTTGGTGTTTTGTTCCACTCTTGCCGCCCTAGTTTCCGTCATACCGGTATTATGTTCCTTGATTTTGCGTTCCTTACGCGGTTGGGTGATTTATGGGACCCCCTTGACAGTTCGCTTTGAATAAAACTCCTCCAGCAAGGCCCAACCTTGGTTTTAACATTTGCCACCTAAGCCTTTTTCCCTTGGGTTCTGCAGACTCAAGGGTCATCTTTATTTTACCCTCGGGCCAATGCTCCTACAAGTGTTGGTCCAAACTAGAGCACCGTGCGGGACCATTCCTTTGCAACTTGGATTACGTCGGTACCTGTACGCTTAGCTTATCCGGTGTGCCCTGAGAACGAGATATGTGCAGCTCCTATCGGGATTTGTCGGCACAGCGGGTGGTCTTGTTGGTCTTGTTTTACCATTGTCGGAATGTCTTGTAAACTGGGATTCCGAGTCTGATCGGGTCTTCCTGGGAGAAGGAATATCCTTCGTTGACCGTGAGAGCTTATGATGGGCTAAGTTGGGACACCCCTGCAGGGTATAAACTTTCGAAAGCCGTGCCCGCGGTTATGCGACAGATGGGAATTTGTTAATATCCGGTTGTACAGAAGTTGACACCAGATTTGAATTAAAACGCATCAACCGCGTGTGTAGCCGTGATGGTCTCTTTTCGGCGGAGTCCGAGAAGTGAACACGGTTTTGGGTTATGTTTGACGTAAGTAGGAGTTCAGGATCACTTCTTGATCATTGCTAGCTTCACGGTCGTTCCGTTTGCTCTCTTCTCGCTCTTATTTGCGTATGTTAGCCACCATATTTGCTTAGTGCTTGCTGCAACTCCACCTCATTACCACTTCCTACCCATAAGCTTAAATAGTCTTGATCTCGTGGGTTTTGAGATTGCTGAGTCCTGGTGACTCACCAGATACTACCAACAGTTGCAGGTGCCGATGATACCAGTGCAGGTGATGCAACCGAGCTCATATGGGAGCTCAACGAAGATCTTAGTTGTTGCTATGTATTGTTTCTTGTTGATCAGTAGTGGAGCCCAGTTGGGACGATCGGGGATCTAGCAGTTGGGTTATCTTCTTTTCTTTTGGCTTTGTCCGTAGTCGGGCTATATGTGTGTGTTCTGAATGATGTATGAATTATATGTTCATTGTGTGAAGTGGCGATTGTAAGCCAACTCTTTATCCCAGTCTTGTTCATTACATGGGATTGTGTGAAGATGACCCTTCTTGAGACAAAATCACAATGTGGTTATGCCTCTAAGTCATGCTTCGACACGTGGGAGATATAGCCGCATCGTGGATGTTACATTAAGGTTACCTGGTGGACCTGCGATTGTTGACCGGAAGACCAACACCGGTTGACCATTGACTTTTACAAAAAATAAAAAGTTCACAAAAAAAAGTTCAAGAGATTTGGGAAAAAAATTCAAAAAAATCACTATTTCTAAAAAACTTTACTAAATTCTAAAAAAGATCGCATTTTTGTTTTAGATTTGAAAAGAAGCTTTCAAAATTTTGAAAAAAAATCGCTTAGTTTTTAAATAGTTCACAAATTTTGTGAAAAAGTTCATGAATTTCAGAAAAATATCATGGGTTAGAAAAAATATCACGAAAAATGGATATTTTTTCATATATGGTAAAAGTTACGGAATTGTGAAAAGTTCACGAATTTCATAATAAAAATGAAAAAAGTATAAAACAAAAAATAAAATGAAATGAAATGAACAAGAAAAATAAAAAATATATTGAGAAAACAGGAAAAACCCGTGCTGGGGAATAACTAGAAGAAAACCTGCCCATACAAACCATCATAACAATCATGGAAAGGTTCCAAAAAAACGGGTGAAAAAAGACCTACATGGACCGGCCCATTTAGATTTAGAGTGTTGTGGAGGGGTGTGCACCGGTTTGCAGAAAGCACTCTAGCCGGGGCAATCCCTATTTGGCGCTACACTAACGGGCTCACACAACCCCTCCGAGCTGGGCTAACCCATCTTCCAAATCGAACCAGCGGCCTCACGTATCGAGGAGCATTGGAGTAACCACCACGCCACATAGGCCAATCTAGTAAGTTACATCTTCTGTGTTCAAAAAAAAAAGTAAGTTACATCTTCTATTCTTCATTCCTTTTTTCTTTCCCCCCTTTTCATTATTTGTTTTATATTTTTTTCTTCCTCCTTACTCAATGGAAAAAATTCAAATTCTTGTATTTTTTATTCAAATCGATGAACTTTTATCTTTTTTTGATGAACTTTTTTCAAAGTCGATGAACTTTTTTCATTATTTCATGAGGTTTTTCTCAAAATTGATTAAATTTTTTCAAATTCATGAACTTTTTTCTTTGTAATGAACTTTTTTTAAAAATTGATAAATTTTCCAAATTTGATGAATTTTTTTTCAAAATCGATGAACTTCTTTCAAATTTGATGATTCTTTTCAAAATGGGTGAACTTTTTCTTCGAATTTGTGAACTATTTTTTGAAATTTGATGATTTTTTTATCAATGTCATTGAAGTTTTTCTTAAATCCATGAAAAATTTCAAATTTGTGATATTTTTCATAATCGATGAACTTTTTTTTTTTTTTGAAAAGTTAACATGGTCGACTACGAGAGGTCAATGGTCAATGGTCAATGGTCAATGCTCAACTGACGCCCCTAGTTTCTTTTTGAGAATCAACTAATGCCACACTAAGGAGGGAGTTTTTTGTTGAAACTTATGCTTTCCTTTTTGAAATAGTTTATACTAGTCAAATAAATGTGTGTCCTGGTGATCCTACTGGTTGTTGCAACGGGCCATCAAATTTAAGGTCGCTGGTTCGAATCCACTCTCTACCAAATTGTTGCACGCTTCCATTTTTCGAGTCTGGTTTTCAACCATTTTCTAGGCTAGCCCACTGTGTGTCTCTTGTTAGCGCCAGCAGCCCTAACTGGCGCTTAAGGTGCTGAGTAGGAGGGAACCTCCTATTTGACACATTTTGTGTCAAACAGTAAACCAGCTTCGGCACTGTAGCCGTTAAAATCCATATTAAAAACATGCGCTCGCATGGGTTCGATCTCACGATCTTATGTACCTGTGCTTGCATTGCTAGCCAACGGAGCTAATGACCTATCTTTTCTACGTACTAGCGCGAGACTCTAAGAACCAAAGACATCAATAAATCTGAAACTTTTTAAATTTCGAACGCGAACATTCTTAAAAAGGGGAATACTTTTAGAAACACGAACACTTTTCAAATCCGTGAACAAAATTTAGAAAACTCTACTTTTTTGGGAAAACAGAATTTTAGTGAATCATGAACAAGATTTGAAAATCTGAACAAGATTTGAAAATATGAATAGATTTTTAAAACAATAACATTTTTAAAACAGGAACATTTTTCAAACTCATACACAAAATTTGAAAGTGCAAACAATTTTTTGAATTTGTGAACAAATTAAGAAAACATGAACATTTTTTGTATTTGTGATTAAATTTTAAAAGGAACAATTTTTGAAATTCCAGAACATTATTTAAATTTGTGAACACGTTTAAATTTTTTGATCATTTTTTGGCAAAAGTGAAAAGTTTTTCAATTTCGTGTACAAATTTAAACATGTGAACAGTTTTTTGGAGACACAAATATTTTTTGAATTTTCCAAACAATTTTTAAACTAGAAATGTTTTGTTTCGTGTTTATAAGAAGTAAAATAAAGAAAGAATATCAATATTTTAGTAAAACACGAACAATTTTTAAATTATGCGAAAATATTTTTAAAAAAACACAAACATTTACGGAAAAGATGAACATTTTTATGAATATTTTTGAAAGAAGGGGAACATTTTCTAAATCTAATAATAAAATTTGAAAATGTGAACAACTTTCAGAAAAGCACGTAGTTTGAAAACATGTATTTTTAAACTCACCGAATAAAATTGAAAAGACGAACATTAATTGAAATTCGGGGAGAATTTTTGAAAATGGCAACATTTTCTGGAAATACAAACTTTTTTTGCACACCTGAACATTGTTTGAAACTCATGAACAAATTTGGAAAAGTGAACAATTTTTGGAAACTTGAACTTTTCTAAATTTGTAATTTTTTTCCAAAAAGACGAACATCAAAAAATATTGAAAAGGGAAAAAAGTAAATGAAAAAGGAGAGAAAAGCAAGAAAAAAAGAAACATGAAAGAAGAAAATAAAAGAAGAAACAACAACAAGAAAAAAAGGAAGAAAAAAGAACTGGTTTAGGAACCTTCTAGAATGTTCCCAAAACAGAAAAAACTGTCTGGTCATCTCTAGAAGGTTTGCAAAATCAGGATAGCTGAATTGATGAATGGGCCGGCCCAGATCGCGTCGCTCGCTCGAGAAACCCGTGCAAATCCTCGACAACTTGATGGACATTTCCTATTTGGCGCCACAGGCGCCAATTAATGTGCATTTTCGTTAACTGGTGCCTGTGGCGTCCGTAAATGGGCCGGCCATCTAGGCGCCGCTTGATATTTTCCTTTTTGAAAATTCTGTGAACTATTTAAAAATTTCAATAGTTTTTTGAATATTGAGGAACTTTTTTAAAATTTGATGAACATCTTTTTGAAAATGGATGAACTTTTTTTATGAACTTTTTTTAACTTCAACGAACTTTTTCTAGAAATACATAAACTTTTTTTGAATTTCTATGAAAATTTTCATATTTGATGAACTTTTTAGAAAATTAATGAACTTTTTCTAAATTGGATGATTTTTCTCAATTTGAATGAACTTTTTTTCAAATTGATAGACTTTTTTCAAAATTGTTGACCCTTTTTGAAAGATATGAACTTTTTGAAAAAAGGATGAACTTTTTTCTTTAAATCATTAAACCTTTATTGATTTCATATTTTTATTTTGTAACAAAAAAATAAAACAATTCTGGGGCAGCACGCTAGTGGGCCGGCCCATGCTAGCAGCGCTACAGGCGCCGGATCGTTAATGGGGGCCTGCTGCGCTGCATAGGGGAGCTCCCAACTTGACACAAGGTTCATCGTATAGGATTTTCTAGAGCGATGCGGGGAGAGGGGAAATCCTATTCGACACATTTTGCATCAAATTGACGACCAATTACACACAAGACACGATTGAAGCGAGCGAATGGGCCGGCCCATCTATAGTATAGGTACGTCTTCCACGTTCTGGTTTTTGGAATCTTCTAGAGGATTTCCAGCGGTTTTTATCGGTTTTGGGAACCTTCTAGAAGGTTCCTGAACCGGTTTATCTTTTTTTTTCTTTTTTTCCTTTTTTTTCGTTTCTCTTTCTTTTTCTTTTTCCTTTTTGGTTTTTCTGCTTCTTTTTCTTTCCTTTTTTCGTTTTTCCCGTTTCATTTGTTCGAAATTTTCGAATATTGTTTAGAATTTAAAATTTGTTCCTGTTTTCAAATTTGTTCAGGAATTCTAAAAAATGTTGTTGATTCGAAAGTTGTCCACTGTTGCAGAAAATGTTCATATATTTCAAAAAACATTCACATATTCAAAAAATGTTTTTCTTTTCAAAATTTGTTCAGAATTTAAAAAATGTTCATGTCTTAACAAATGTTCAGGAATTTAAACAAGTGTTCTCCTTTTCAAAATTTGTTCAAAAATTCGAAAAATGTTCTTAAATTTCAAAAATGTTCTCGTTTCAAAATTTGTTCAGTATTTCGGACATGAAATGCTTTCATAATTTGTTCGTGAATTCAAAAATGTTGACGAATTTCATAATATGTTTGAATTTTTGAAATTTGATATATTTTAAAAAAATGTTCACAAATTATTCAATATTTGTTCACAATTTCGAAAAATGTTCTCAACTTTCAAATAATGTTCTGGTTTCATAATTTTGTTCACAATTTGGGAAAAGTCATGATTTCATAATTTGTTCGCAAATTCAAAAATGTTCGGGAGTTTCGTAAAATGTTTGCAGTTTTCAATTTTTTTACTGTTTACAAAAAATGTTCCAAAATTATTCAAAAAGTTATTTGTAGTTTTTAAAACGTTCTTGTTTTCAATACTTTTCCTTTTCACATAAAATATTTGAGGTTTCCCAAAAAATGTTAAATTTTTATAATTTTATTGTTTTCTCTTAAAATGTTCATAGTGACGTGGTTCCTTCACGGGAGGTCATGTGTTCGATCTCACTAAAACATGCTTTGGGGAAACTTTTGCGAGTTTTTCTTTAAATTTTTCCGCAACTGTTCTTTTCTTTAAAAACAACGCTGTAAATGTTACACTAAAGGTGGCAGGTTGGATTGGCTATAATCGCGTACGTGCATGCGCGTGATCGCGGGTTCGAGTCCCACGTTTCAACCTATTTTTATCATTTTTTAACAGTGCGCCGCGTAAATGGGCCGGCCCATGTCAGTTGCCTCCTGTGCGTATCCTCGACTGTTTGCCGCAATAAGCGGCATGCGGGAGGGAAAATCCTATACGCCGCATTCTGGGCATTTCCTATTTGGCGTCAGTTAACGTGCATTTTCATTAACTGGCATCAGTGGCGTCCGTAAATGGGCCAGCCCATCTATGCGCCGGTTGACATTTCCTTTTTTGAAAATTCTGTGAATTTTTTAAATATCTATGAAGTTTTAGAAAATTACAACATTTTTTTAACATTGATTAACTTTTTTGAATATCGACGTACTTTTTTGAAATTTGATGAACATCTTTTTGAAAATAGATGAACTTGTTTTTATTTATGAACTTTTTCTAAAAATACTTGAACTTTTTTTGAATTTCTATGAACTCTTTCAAATTTAGTGAACTTTAAAAAAAATTAATGAACTTTTTTAACATTTGATGAACTTTTTTCAATTTGAATGAACTTTTTTTGAAATTGATGAACTTTTTTCAAAATTGTTAAACATTTTTGAAGGATACAAACTTTTTTTTAAAATGGATGAACCTTGATTCTTTAAATCTGTTAACCTTCTTTGATTTCATATTTTTTTCGTAAAAATAAAATAAAAAATTTAGGGCAGCACGCTTGTTGGCCGACCTATGCTAGCAGCGCTGCAGGCGCCGGATCGTTAACGGGTGCCTGCAGCGCTGCATAGGAGCTCCCGCACTCTGCGTCTGTTTCTTAGCGATCGAACGAAATTGGCCGGCCCATTAGAAGCGTTCCACCGATCCGGTTTTGGCAACCTGATGGAAGGTTCCAGTCGGATTTTCCCGGTTTAGGGAACCTTCTAGTAGGTTCCTGAACCGGTTTGTTCTCTTTTTTCTTTTTTTTCTTGTTTTTTCTTTTTTCCTTTCTTTTTTTTTTGCGTTTTTTGGAAAAATGTTCTTAATTTTCAGAAAAAGTTGATTTATCATAAATTTTCCAATGTTTCAAAAAATGTTTCCAAATTGTATTCAGAAATTCAAAAAGTATTCGTGCTTTCCAAAAATTGTTCAAAATTTCACAACTTCTCAAATTTTGTTCAGTATCACGAAAATTGTCTCAAATTTATAATAATATTTGGGTTTTCAAATTTAGTTTGGAGTTTAAAAATGTTAACAATTTTTAAATAATATGCTTCTTTTCAAATTTTGTTCCTGGGATTTCAAAAATTGTTCGTGCTTTGAATTTTGTTCGGGAGTTTAATATATGTTCACAATTTTTTAAATAATGTTTTTATTTTCAAATTTTGTTCTGGGATTAAATTATTTGCAATTTTCAAAAATTGTTCGTGCTTTGAATTTTGTTCTGGAATTTTAAAAAATGTTGGTGTTTTCAAATTTTGTTCAGGAGTTTAATATATGTTCACAATTTTTTAAATAATATTCTTGTTTTCGAATGTTGTTTTGGGATTTAAAAAATTGTTCACAATTTTCGAAAATTGTTTGTGATTTGAATTTTGTTCCGAAGTTTAAAACAATGTTGGTGTTTTCAATTTTTTTGCTAGAGATTTTTCAAAAATGTTCCGGAGTTCCCATTTTTCAAAAATGTTCGCGTATCCAAAAACTGTTTTTCCATTCAAAAAATGTTCTAGTTTTCTACAAAAATGTTCGTATTTTTCAGTTTTTTGGGGGAGTTCAAAAATTGTTTCCGTTTCTATAGAATTGTTTTAACTTTTTTCAAATATACACAATTTCGGAACGTGTTCGTGGTTTCATACAAAATTCCCTTTTTCTCCAAAATAATATTTCGCGTCTAAAAACGTTCTTATCCGCGCTTGGTTTGGTTCTTAAGTGTTTGTGCTGCCCATTAAAATACCCAGCTCGCTAGGTCAAGTGGTAGGAGTACTACTTGTGTTGCAGGTGGTCTTGTGTTCGAATCTTGCTTGGCGCATTATTTTTCGCAAGCGTGCCCTGTAGTTTCTTCGCTAGGCGTAACGGGAGAGCGATATGCGCCGGCCCAGCCGGGGAGACCCGCCTGTGCGTTCCCTCTGACGTTTTGCCGCTGTTAGGTAGATAGGAACCCTCACAGGAGGTCCCCGGGGAGAGTCCAACCCATGGCCGTGTTGGGTTTGTGGTGTATGCAGCGTTGCGAGGAGAGTCCAACCCACGGCCCATTCACCACAAACCCAACACGGGCCCAAGAACGAGGCACTAGGTCGCCACACCGACTCCCCTGCACGGAATCCTCAAAAAACAAAACCTGAAATCTTAAAAGTGCACGCCCACTTTTTCGTAGGAACGGGCGGCCGGGCTGGTTACTTACATGTGTGTCTTTTTTTGTAAGCCGGTGAATATTTTTTGTTATCATTAAATGCGTACGGACTAGTCCTGGAAACAGATTCACGCACATTTATTTTGGCCACTTCAATTTTTAAAAAGTCGTATCTTTTAAACCACATGTCGGAATTCAGATCCGTCTTCACCGTTGGATTCATCGCGACGAGATCTTCGAAGCTAGATCCCGCATGGATATGTTTCGACGAAATTTTTTTGATGCCAACTTTGGCGCTGTATTGTGCAACTTCAGTACTGCTTTGTGCAACTTTTGTATTGCATGGTGCAGTTTTTTTCAAACCCAGTTTTTTGGAGCTGCATCCTCAGTAGTTGTCGTTGCACACATAGTAGTCCTAGTTGGCACATACATGGCCACATAGTTGCATAATCTGGTCCGCATAGTCGCATATGAATTATCATAGCTTGTAATGTAGTCTAGTTGCACACATATTGATGTTTAGTTGGCTTGTAATGTAGTCTAGTTGCGCACACATTGATGTTTAGTTGGCAGGAAGATTAGTTGCACACACACATGCTTAGTTGGCTTGTAATATAGTCTAGTTGCACACACATTGATATTTAGTTGGCAGGACACTAGTTGCACACGCATTAATATTTAGTTGGCAGGACTAGTTGCACATACATATACTCAGTTGGCACGGCAATGTAGTCTAGTTGCATAATGCAGTACTATAGTTGCACCATATAGCACCAAAGTTGGCATCAAAAACAATTCGTCGAAACATACCCATATGAGATCTAGTTTGATCTCGTCACGATGAACCCAAAGGTGAAAACGGATCTGAATTCCAACGTGTGGTTTAAAAGATATGACTTTTTAAAGATTTAAGAGACGAAAATAAATGTGTTTCACGGACCCGTCTGTACGCATTTGCTATACGCATTTAATACTAATAAAAACATCCATTAACTAACAGAAAAAGACACACAATAGATAATTGCTATTTATAAATTATTAAAGGACCAAAACTTGCAATTTTGGGCCGGCCGCTCGCAAAGTATAGTGAGCAGCCGGTCGCTCGCTAGACCGGTCCAAAACAAAAAGACTCCCCTGCACGGTGCACCCGGGGCACGGAGTATACACTCGCTCATGTTCTCCTCAAGAGGTGTGGCCCACATGTCGGGGAGGAAACGGTGCACGGACCAGGTCCACAGAAACGGCAACCCTTCCTCCAGGCTTCAGCCAGTTTTTGGCGGGAAGAATTGGCGCCAAGCCGCCGCCACCTTCCCGCCAACAATACCCCCCCTGCCCCTTTCATCCCCAACCCGAAACCCTTGCCTCTCTCACCGCGCACTCAGACGCCAGAACCGCCCCCCCCCCCCCCCCCCCCCCCCCCCCCCACCCCAATCACCAAACACTCGTCTAGATCCAGAAGGTTCGCCGGCCATGGAGGCGTTCGGCGGCTTCTTCGTGGACGAGAAGGCGGCGCGTGTGGAGAACATCTTCCTCGAGTTCCTTAAGCGGTGAGACCAGCGCCGCCGGCGGCCCTCCTCTCCTCCCCTCCATTTATAGGGTTTCCTCATGGTCCTCTGTGTTTCATACCTTCGGCTTTTCGGGTCCATAGGTTCAAGGAGCCGGATGCGGCGGAGCCGTTTTACGATGTAGAGATGGAGGCGATGCGGTCGCGTGAGTCCACCACCATGTACGTCGATTTCGCGCACGTCATGCGCTTCAACGACGTCCTCCAGAAGGCCATCTCCGAGGAGTACCTTAGGTGAGATGGGGATGTTTCCTTTTTCTTTTCCTGCGAGTTACTAGTACCCATTGATTTGTTCCTTCGTTTGTTTTGCTCATGGCGTTTTTGATTGCATCAGGTTTGAGCCGTACCTTCGCAATGCGTGCAAGAGGTTTGTGATGGAACACAGAGCTGGCGAGAACCGTGCGCCAATAATCTCCGACGACAGCCCCAACAAGGATATTAATATTGCCTTCTACAACATTCCGATGCTGAAAAGGTCTGCACTTGCTTCTGAAGTATGTTTTGTGTGGTTAATGAACCAATTAATCGTACAAATGTGGATTAAGCATTATAATTGTTCAAACTTCTGTCTTTAACTGCTGCATACTAATACTACTACAGACATTAAATGAATTCAAGGAGCAGTGTCTGCAGAATTTGATTTTAGATCCAGTTGAAACTGCAGTCTAAATTCTACACACTTTTCTCTGTTAGATCATAGGTGTAATCTAATATCTTGGTGGCTGCCAATTTGTTTGACTGAATTTTCTACTATATTAGGTTGAGAGAGCTGGGGACAGCAGAGATTGGTAAGCTCACAGCTGTAACGGGGGTTGTAACAAGGACGAGTGAGGTCCGACCTGAGTTATTGCAAGGCACCTTCAAGTGCCTTGATTGTGGAAATGTTGTTAAAAATGTAGACCAGCAGTTCAAGTATACTGAGGTCTGTACTTTCAACCTTATCTTCTGTTAGTTATTATTTCTCAAGCAATGTATCTAATGATGGACTCACTTCAGCCAATAATATGCGTTAATGCAACATGCCAAAACCGATCAAGATGGGCCCTTCTCCGTCAGGATAGCAAATTTACAGATTGGCAGCGGGTCAGGATGCAGGAGACATCAAAAGAGATACCTGCTGGGTCACTACCTCGTTCCCTGGATGTCATTCTGCGGCATGAGATTGTTGAGAAGGCTAGAGCTGGGGATACGTGAGTGGAGGAACTCCTTACTGTTACTTTGTTGTGGTTTGGTTGAGTTCATTTTATTAAAATGTTCTGTTTTGCCAATTTCAGGGTCATATTTACCGGAACGGTTGTTGCTGTTCCAGATGTTATGGCATTAACTTCACCTGGTGAGAGAGCAGAGTGTCGCCGGGAAGGTCCTCAGCGGAAGAATGGGTCAGGTGTCCAAGAAGGTGTAAAGGGCTTGAAGTCCCTTGGAGTACGAGATCTCTCATATCGCCTTGCTTTTGTGGCCAACTCAGTGCAGGTGCGCACCATTTTCAGCAATAGACTTTCCTCAGTTTTTCTCCCAACTGAAATATAATTTGGTAAATGGTAATTTCTCATGCAAGTTTCTCATCTCTCTTTAACATTGCTAGGTGGCGGATGGCAGGAGGGACGTGGACATCAGGGACCGTGACATAGATGGTGATGGCAGCGAGAGACAGAAGTTCACTGTAAGTTCTGCTTATGCCACAAGAACTACTAATGTTTCCATAAAGTAAATTAGAGGAGAGGTACTGTTTCAAAAATATGACTAATCACTTGCCCATTCCAAGAAAAACATTGCAAGTACTTATTTTTGCATAGCAATATTGTTCTGTCATGTTGGTTTAATGCCTGTCTTACTATTTTTCATTTGAGCATGCATACCAAGTAAGCTCATCTTACTATTTTTATTTTCTGAAGTGTTATGTGAACCTATTACATTATGAACATGGAGTTTTGCATGTGAATCTATTATATACTCCCTCTGTCCCACAATATAACATTGTTTTTTAAGCTAGCTTGAAAAATGATCTTATATTGTGGGACGAAGGGAGTATTAGATTACATATTGATTGAGCAGCCATGAGCATTCCTTTCTGTTTTTTGTGGGTTTATAACATAAACTATTTCTCTTGACTGTGTCTTTAACAGGAAGAGGAGGAGGATGAGGTTGTTAGGATGAGAAACACTCCTGATTTTTTTAATAAGATAGTTGATAGCATATGTCCCACTGTCTTTGGTCATCAAGAAATAAAGAGGGCACTTCTCCTTATGCTCTTGGGTGGTGTTCACAAGATAACACATGAAGGCATAAACCTTAGAGGAGACATAAATGTCTGTATTGTTGGAGATCCAAGTTGTGCAAAGTCTCAGTTTTTAAAGTAAGTTTTTTTTCTCATGTATTCTTATGTCCATGGTTCTTTTTTTGTCTTGTGATGCTATTCAATGCCATGATCTCTGGCTATATAAACTCGTTACTGCTGCTTCTCAAGATAAATTGTCAATGCTTGCATAAATAATATCATGACCATGAGATAAGGATGGCTCAGTGTAATGATGATATTATGACCCATAGTATCATTCAGAGAATGCTTCCATGCATTCAATAGAAGAACCATTGGTGAATTATGGATTCATTTTAAGAACTAATGAATTTATGAATGACTTTTGTTGAATTTGGCCAATCTATGTCTGTTATTTGTTGTATATTATCTTTTAAAAGACCACAAATATGGCCAAATTTATAGAAATGTAATTGTCTAGATTAAAAATTACTAATGGACCATGCAGATTTGCTTGTCAAAATACCATACAAGGTGTCATGATTTCTGTTGGTTAAAATGCTGATGCTCAGATTTGTAGCAGCTGTGGAATTTGTTTCCTGGAATTCAAATTTTGTCCTGTGACTTGATGCTTCACCAGTCAATGAAATTTAAAATGTGTAATCCAATTTTCAGATACACTGCTGGTATTGTTCCGCGATCTGTTTACACATCAGGGAAGTCCTCGTCTGCTGCTGGATTGACAGCAACTGTTGCGAAAGAACCTGAGACCGGTGAATTTTGTATTGAGGTAATCTGAATTTTAAGCAATCCAATCCATTTCTATAATTACCACAAAGTCTGCTTTGGTGAAGCCATTATATTTTATCATTTGCTTGATAGAAGTCTGCTTTGGTAAATATTTTTTCTTCAAAATCTCTCTTGAAAGAGATCATACCGTATATGTACAAGTATTAGCTTTTCTTATTGCATTTTAACATGTTTTCTCACTGTAAATGCTGAACTGAGTTGGACAGAGCTAGAATCTGTTGTAAACTGCTGGCTAGGTGTCACTTAGTTTATGTACAATCAGTTCTTATGTCTTTCCTTTGCCGCTGCCAATTTTGTTTCTTGCAGGCAGGTGCACTCATGTTAGCTGATAATGGCATCTGTTGTATTGATGAATTTGATAAGATGGATATTAAGGATCAGGTAGGCCTATCAAAATTTGGCTATTACTGCCCATGCCTTATTTTTTCACTGATGTGAAACCTTGAGTGACAATTTTATTTGTCCATTGTAGGTTGCTATACATGAAGCAATGGAGCAGCAAACCATCAGCATAACAAAAGCTGGAATACAAGCAACTTTGAATGCACGAACTTCAATACTGGCAGCAGCAAATCCCACAGGAGGACGGTATGACAAGTCAAAACCACTTAAGGTAAGTCAAGAAATTTAAATTAAATTTATCTTGTGAATTCAGAAAGTTCAAATCCCTTTCTGTTTAAATCATGAGATCTTCGTTGAATCTAATACTGCTGCAATCCCTGCCAGTACAATGTGGCGCTACCTCCAGCCATTCTTTCAAGATTTGATCTGGTATACATCATGATTGATGAACCTGATGAAAACACTGACTACCACATTGCTCATCACATTGTGAGAGTCCATCAAAAACGTGAAGAAGCACTTTCCCCCGCATTTAGCACTGCAGAATTGAAGCGCTACTTTGCTTTTGCAAAGTCTTTGAAACCTCAGGTTTGCCCCTTAACTCAGTTATGAAAAGGGAGCTTGGCTATTAATCAGCTTATTGTTATTATTTATGTCATTGCAGTTGAGTTCTGAAGCAAAGAAAGTTCTGGTCGAATCATATGTTGTCCTCCGTAGAGGTGACAGTACTCCTGGTACTAGGGTTGCTTACAGGATGACAGTTAGGCAACTGGAGGCGCTAATCAGGCTGTCAGAAGCTATTGCCAGAAGCCATTTGGAAAGAATTGTACGTTAAATTGCATGCATATGTCAATATTAGGATTGATTGTCTGCAGTTTTGTTCTTGAAGCACCACCACTTATGTTTGTAAAGTAAATGTACTTGCTGTGATTGATAGTAGGATCAACTTACAATCTGCCTGCATTTACCTTGCATTGATTGATTTCCCTCTATAATTTGCTGCTAACTTCTTTTGGTAATAAAATCTTTTAGGTTCTCCCTGCTCATGTCCGCATGGCAGTTAAATTACTCAAAACATCCATAATAAGGTGAGTTTGCTTACTATTTGACCTTTTGAAGCACTTATATTTTCATGATGATATCAGTAACAAAGAAGCTTATTAATTTTTGCAGTGTGGAATCAAGTGAAGTTGACCTATCTGATTTTCAAGATGCACCTCTTGATCATGATGATGAACAGCCAATACAAGGAGATGCTACTCAACAAGATGGTGCAGGTGGGTTTCTCACTATTTCTAAAATGAATATTGGTTTTGCTCAGTTTGTTTTGTTCTAATAATTGTTCCCGCTTGTTTTCAATGTCAAAACTCTAAAAGATGAACCAGCAGAGGTGATTAAGAAGAAACTGGTTATTACTGAAGAACATTTCCAGAGAGTTACACAAGCTTTGGTCATGAGACTGCGGCAACACGAAGAATCAGTCAAGAAAGACGGTAATGATGCACTTATATTCTTGATTTTGTATGGCTTGCTTCCTCTTGTTTTATCCTATCAGCAATCATGGTCACCTCATCATTACCAACTTCCCATGAAGAATGGAAGTATCTTGTAATTTTAGATTAGAAGCCATTCCAAACGCCATGAGCCATCTAAACTCCTTCACTTACACTCTAGCTACAGTAGCATGGTCCCTTTCCTGGACAATGAAAAGGCACTCTGCGGTAGGCTCTAGGTTCAAGCACAAAGTGTTTTAAAATGCTATGCTTATTTGGTAATACCGTGAAACACAAACGTTACCCTTATTTGGTAATGCACCTATTTGGTAATTTATAGCTTATGTATGTGCTAATTATGCTTCTTCCTTAAGTCTCCATGGCTCAATCTTTTAGGGATGCTTGGAACTGGGAAATTTCATAGGTATTTTGCAAGAATTTTACAGGAAAATAGATTAGTTATGTGCCTGTGATTTTATACACTTGCCCCCACTTGCAATATATTGTGTGATGCTTAAGAATTTTGTAACAACTGCAAACTTTCACACTCCCAGCTAACCCAGGAATTGAAACTGATGTTCTTTCACTTTGGTGATGCAGGGGATGGTCTGGCTGGCATGAAGCAAGGGGATCTAATCATTTGGTATGTTGAGCAGCAGAATGCCCAAGGCGCATATAGTTCTACAGAAGAGGTGAAGGAGGAAGTAAAGTGCATCAAGGCCATTATAGAGGTATAAGCCTATCATTTATCTATGTTGATAATATGATGAAAATTTCCGAGCTACTTGCATTTTAAAAGGGTACATGGAAGGCATATAGTGTCCTTTGCATGTTTACTGAAATTTTGCCGATGGGTGTGCATCTGCAGAGGCTGATACAGAGGGAAGGCCATCTTGTGGTCATAGATGAAGGAACAGCGGCAGCAGAAGGTGCTGCGGCAAGGGCATCGGAGCACAGAATCCTGGCTGTTAACCCGAACTACGTCATTGATTGATTAACCAGCTGAGGTCACACAGCTAACTAGATCCATCATATGTGGTTGACCAATAGAGCAGACATTCAAACGGAAGACATCCTGTTGTGATATGCTCTAGAAATGATATGTTGTACCTGCCATCCCCTTCCCAAGGAAGCACAAGATCTCTGGAATTGTATCTTCTTTCCAAGGTTGAAGTGTGGTAATTAATTTGCCACCAGTATTGGTTGCGTGAAATGTAGGGAAAGGCTGCATACTATAGACCTAAAGTGGTCGGACCCTTCCTTGGACCCTGCGCAAGCGGGAGCTACATGCACCAGGTTGCCCCCCTGTTGGTTGCGTATTTTCCACTGTTTCATGGTTATGTAAGCTGCAACTCTGTAAGACAAGTACAGCTTAATTTATGTGCTTCTGAATTTCTAAGCTTTGCTCTCAGCTATTATTTGCTCATATGACGGCCTACAGATGTCATAATGAAAAAATGTGCATATTGCCTTACGGATGGATTACTTCCACGCCATTAGCAATGATGCATACAAGGCCATCGTTGACTCGTTGTACATTTGGGTGGTGGCACCAAATCCGCTTCAGTAAGAATGGACGTACGATTTAGTGTCACTCTTTTCCAAATCAATAATTTTCAAACCCCACATAGTTTGGACGTAAAAAAAAAACCAAATTTGCAAGTTAAAATTAGTTGTACTCAAAATGGGATTGCAGATTTCTTAGCTAAATTTGCAAGGGAACATCTAACCAATGTTTGGTTTGGTTTCAGGATGTCCCAAGTGATGTAGCAGTTCTATTAGCTGCAGATTGTAATCCTGTTCTAAATTAATAAAGCTCCCGGTTTTCAATGCAAAAAAAAAGCTAAGTCAGCCATGGGCGCGGGCAGCCACGGGTGTGGCCACGGGCGCCGGAGCCGAGCTCGAGCTGCCCATCCCTGGTGGGGCATGGGAAGACGAGAGGCAGAGGGTGAAGGGAGGAATGAGGAGGCGGCGACAAAGATGGAGTGCTCGCCGGCTTTTGGACTTAGCTCACCCTCTTGTCGCCTCTCCTCTATTCCAATAAATATTCTACATAGCAGATGAAACAATCAATTAATATCATACCTTTGTACATGCTAGATGTTACGATCCTGATTTACTCTTTCTCTCAATTACGCATGATTAGAGGTAATTGTCACTACACTTGTCTCTAAGGGCAAGGCCAATGCTACACGGTGGACAGCTGCCCTAGTATCCACGTAGGTTCGGGTGGTCCGGAAAGGTTAAAAATGTTGTGCGCAGAATAAAGTGGGTGCTTGCAGAGGAGGCCGCCTCCTACTGACAAAAGCTTGCTTCGATGGTGGGAGCTGTGTGTGCGCAAGGCTGCATGCCATGTCGTATTGAAGGAAAGTGAGAGAGAGAATGGAGAAGTAAAGAAAGAAAAGAGGATAGATGGGCCCTCAAAGGAGTCTGCAGCATTTCCTAAGAGTGATTTCATACGGTGGTTTCAGTTTACGAACCTACGTGGATGGGCTGGAGCAGCACCAAAGTGTTGCCTCCATTGTACATGCCCTAAGGAGGGAGACGCAAAAAACAGCGGGCCTCACGCAGCCGCCTCCCATGGGCACCGTCACCGGTCCGCCTCGTCTCTGGTGGCCTTAGGGTCATGGGGCTGCGGTGGATCCCGGACCTTGCCGGTGGGAGGGCACCGCTTTTAGATGTGCTTTCGAGTTTCGCTAGGGTTTGTTACGATCGACAAAACCTTCTGGTTGCATCATATACAACTCTTCCTTAAAACCCCGTTAAGGAACGCTGTTTTGATGTCCATCTGCCATATTTCATAATTGAAAGTTTGCAGCAATTGCTAACATAATCCCAACAGACTTCAGCATCGCTAAGGATGAGAAAGTCTCATCGTAGTCAACCCCTTAAACTTGTCGAAAACCCTTTGTGACAAATCAAGCTTTATAGGCGGTGACATTACCATCAGCGTATGTCTCTTCTTAGAGATCCATTTATTCTCAATGGCCCGCCGATCATCGGCTAAGCCTACCAAAGTCCATACTTGGTTTTCATACATGGATACTGTCTCGGATTTCATGGCCTCAAGCCATTTGTCGGAATTCGGGCTCATCATTGCTTCTTCATAGTTCATAGGTTCGCCGTTGTCTAACAACATGAATTCCAAGACATGATTATCGTGCCATCTGGCGTGGTATGTGTCCTGGTCGACCTACGAAGTTTAGTAGCAGCTTGATTCGAAGTTTCATGATCATCATCATTAACTTCCTCTGCGGCTGGTGTAGGCATCACATGAACTTCTTTCTATGATGCACTACTCTCCAATTCGAGAGAAGGTACGATTACCTCATCAAGCTCTACCTTCCTCCCACTCACTTTTTTCAAGAGAAACTCCTTCTCCAAAAAGGATCCATTCTTGGCAACGAAGATCTTGCCCACGAATCTTTGGTAGAAGGTATACCCAATGGTCTCTTTAGGATATCCTACGAAGACACACTTCTCCGCTTTGGGTTTGAGCTTATCAGGCTGAAGCCTCTTGACATAAGTGTCGCATCTCCAAACTTTAAGAAACGACAACTTAAGTTTCCAGCCAAACATAATTCATACGGTGTCGTCTCATCGAATTTAGGCAGTGTTGTGCTTAAAGTGAATGCGATTGTCTCTAATGAATAACTCCAAAACGACAGTGGCAAATCGGTGAGAGACATCATAGAATGCACCATATCTAATAGAGGTATCGCCGCCAAGTCCCACCTTCGGCGGGCTGAAGAAAATTACTCATATGAGTTTTATCTTGATGGAAAGACTTGTTAAAAACCAGATATGGTGACGATAACATACCTCCGGGGCGCATGATTCTCCCACCCCATCTCGAGGAGGTCGTCATCCGACTCATCGGATAAGTTAATCTTCTACGGCGGAGCAGGCCTGCTGGCGGGCTCGGCGAAGGCCTTGCGCCGCCTCTTTTGGCCTTGTGGCCACACTCCGGCCTCGGCGTCCTCGGATGCCGCCCTCTTCCCCTTGAGGGAAGGGTTCTCTTCCCCCGTGTCCTCCATGTTGTCCTCGTGAGTGGAGGAGCCGTGGGTATCCTCGGATCGGGTGACCAAGGTCTCCCGTGTCCGAAGACCCGCCTTGCCCTTCTGGGCTTTGACCCCTTGGAGATCACCACATGCGGCTCCTCGACTAGGAGGGCTGTGAGCAGGGGGTCCTCTCCCCCTTGGGCAGTGGCACCGGGCACAACATCTGCTGCGCCTTGGAGATCCACTTTTTTAAATACAAGACCAATTGATTAGTTGAAGTCTATAAAGCTTAAAGAAACACAAAGTATAGTATCGAAAGATTACCTCGGGGGCGTCGTACCGGCTTCAAAGCCGAGGTCTCGACCTTCCAAAAGGAATTAGTCCTCAGATGGCTTAAACAGCCGCGTCCAAATTACGGCCAAGGTGGAGCGCAAGAAGTGGTGAACGGGCACCGCGTCCTCAGACTTACGTGTCCACATCAGGGTGTCCCAAAGTTGGAGAGGGAGGATGTGGCAGTGGAGCATGATGTTTACCACGTCTGCCAGCTGGAGATTCTTCTATTCAGACCACCACCGGATCTTTTTGGACAGCGCCTCCACCTCCCCTGGGTTCCCCCAGGCAGTGCCCTTCTTCTTACAGGACAACTTCCTCAGAGGCCCAACCAATAAAGCCGGGACCTCGGCCTAGCCAGCGGCAAGCGACTCAGTTATGTAAAACCACTTGCGTTGTCACTCTTTGACAATCTCTATGAAGGTGCCTTTAAACCAGCCGACCTTATGGTTCTTGCTGATCATGGTGCCTCCGCACTCCACGAGCTTGGAGCTGCTAGACTTCGGCTTGAAGCCGAAGATCTTCAGCCAAGTGCGGCTCGATGCGGAGGAAGGCCTCGCAGACCGTGATGAAGGAGGTAAGATGGAAGATAGAATTTGGGGCTAGATATGGAATTCCAGCCCATAGTAAAACATGACCCCGTGCACAAAGGGGTTCAGCGGGAACCCTAGACCTCTGATGAGGTGGGGCATGAAAACCACCCCCGGATTGGGAGCGGGTACCTATTGGTTCGGGTCCGGCGCACGGGTGTTGACCTCTGTGAGGATGTACCCCGTGCTGCGCAGCTCCAGGATGGTGCCCTCCGTGACGGAGGAACCGGCCCAATGCCCCTTGAGGGTGGAGTCAGCCATTGCTGGGAATGGAAGCTAGGATGCGCTATGCAGGAGGGGGTTGAGATTGGATCTGGGCGCTGGAGCTCGAGAGGCAGCAGGCAAGGAGAAATGAGAGCGTATCTTTTTGTCATCGCTATCTTTTACTCTTATAGGATGGCAAAAGGCCAAGAGTCCCTCTATCGTGCCACTGAAATCGCCACTCCCCACAAAAGGTGTCGTTATACGTACGGGGAGAAGCAAAATCTTAATGATATCCCTAAGAAAACGGGCACGAGCTCCATTACGATGGGACACGCCAATAACATGATACGGGCAACGATTCGGGTAAGCAGTAACTGCTTGACCAATTGTGGGTAGTGCCGCTTCGATAAAGTTGCCAGGCTAGAAAACACTATTCACACCTATGCGGCTGGCCTTCGAGGCTAAGAACCCCGCGTCTTCGGGCGCTGAGCAAGTCCGACTAGGCCGTGGTCCAGGAACGCCACTCCTTTGAGAAGTGGTTCATAGTTTCCTTTAAAGGGAAGGAATATCGAATTACCAGAGAAGGCGAACTCGTCTGTTAAGCCAAGGACTTCAGATCCAAAGTTCTAAACATCAAGGAGGTCGTCCTCGGCATAGAAGACTAGTTTGGGGGCTACTGACGGTGTCCTGGACTAAGGGGTGCCAATCGAGTCATCCTGTAGTCCTTGGGCTGGACCTGTGGGCCTCACTCTCCATCGGATGGACTCCGGAAGCTACACGCTTGGACATGATCAAGACTGCATCTGCCGAAGACTTGAGTATACTCCAAGACATCTCCTGCCACCTCCATGCGACCCCCCTGGATACCGAGCATGTAACCCTAGATGGCCTACCTGGCATGTATATAAGCCAAGGGGTTTAGCCCATAGAGGGGACTGAATTGCAATTACATTCACCTAGCCCTAGGGTTAGAACACAATGATCCGAGGTAGATCAAGCTTGTACTCGATACATCTCCATCAGTGTAAACAAGAGCAGGATGTAGAGTTTTACCTCCATCAAGAGGGCCCGAACCTGGGTAAACATCGTCTCCTTTGTTCCTGTTACCACTGATCCGAGATCCACGGCTCGGGACCCCCTACCTCGAGGTCTGTCGGATTTTACATCGACAAGTAGGTTGTGCTTACTAAATTCATCGACCACATGCCCCTAAAAAAGAATCCATTAATAAGGTTGATCAAGTCTCACCAACAAACTGTCTCTGAGTATCATGAAACCAATTTTTTTCCGTATAACACTAGGTTACCTCAACGGGGATATGCATCTCCCCAACAATAAGATTTTCATATTTCTTTTTGATGGTCAGAAGAGGGAATTCGAATCCTGCAATAGTAATTGTCGCAATTTTTCAGTAGTGTTGATACTATTCGTTGAACTTTGTTCCCTTGGGAAATAAAGTGTATGCTCATTACCATTGACATGAGACGTAACCTTGATTTTGTTGCAATCAATAATAGCCCCTGCAGTATTCAAAAAGGGTCTACCAAGGATGATCGACATACTGTCATACTCGGGCATATCAAGTATAACAAACTCTGTTAAGATAGTAACATTTGCAACTGCAACTGGCACATCCTCGCCTAAATAAAGTGATTTAAGATGAATGTACAACCTATCTTGCAGCTCGGTGAAGTAGGCAGCCCCAGCTGCAGAGTCGATGAGGCCGGTGCGGTTGCGGTGGCTCTTGGCGGCAGGAAAGCAGATATGTTGCGATGGTCGATGGCTACGGGTAAACAACGCCGGGACCCTAGACGCGTCCAAAGTTGGAGCCGCTCCGGCGCCATGCACAATGGTGCGGGTGAATCGGCTCCGGTACGGTTCACGCGATCATCGTCGAGGCACCTCCAGCAACACGGACTAAGAGGCACACGACTCAGTGCATGATGGCAAACGGACAGCGGTTCCGATATTGGGGAGGAGGGCGTCGGTGAATTTCGTGCGGTGGGGGGCGCGCGCCATGGAGAGGGGCTAAGGTTTCACGGCTGGGGAGAAGGTGATTTGGCGCTCACGCTGTATGAAGGGGGAATTGGAAGGGGAAACCATGTCTTACGGACACATTTATCTGAAATGCAGGGGAAGTTATAGTTCTACCCCTGCCTTTTGGCTTCTGGGCTTGGGTCTGTGTCTTGAGGGTCGGGGATAGTAGGGTAACTTGCTTCTCCCAAATAGTGGGCGCCAACAATTTCGGGCGAGGAGGGCGTGTTTTGAAATAGTGGGCGCAAGTGATTTCGGGCGAGGAGGGCATGTTTTGAAATAGTGGGCGTGAGCGATTTCAGCCGAGGAGGGCATGTTTTGAAATAATGGGCGCGATCGATTTAGGCCGAGGAGAGGGTGTTTTGCCGCCCATGGTTTATGAATTATTCTGCGCCTGCCATTTCGGCCGAGGGGAGGGTGTTTTGCCGCCCATGGTTTATGAATGATTCGGCACCTGTCATTTCGACCATGGAGAGGGTGCGCTTGGATGAAGTTACAAACCTACCCTCGATGTACAATGAGCCAATTGATGTGTGTCCCACATAGGCCGGTTATTTTTGTGTCTCCCATTTATTTGCTTGGGCGATTTCCACCGAGCAGAGGGTGTTTAGCTGTTCGTTCAAATTTTGGGAGAACGAGCATCCACGTCTACCTTACCAAGTCGATTCGAATCAAATTTTGAAATATTAGCTTGCCACTTCTTTTTTAGATGGTGAGATGATGCTTGGGACTAATGTGTTTTTACATGCTTGTTGCTAACGATTTACTATATGACAAATAGTTGACCCACTCAAAAAACGGGAATCAAACCCAAAAGGAAATATCTCGATTCAATGAAATAGCTCGTTCACCCGGTCAAAAAAGTGGACTAAATCCAAAATTGAACACCTCAATTGAGTAGCATGTTGTATTATAGTACTCCATGAACATGCTGAAAGTCAAATTAATGAACTTATTTGGTACACATATCTCCCTTCATGTGTGGATTGCAAACACCATGTTCTCCAATTCAAATATTTGAATGCAAATTCATATCGAAACATGGTTTATATCAGTCTTCGATGCATAAACGCGACCTCCCCCTCTCCAGGACTCCCTTTCTCTCTCTAGCTGACAATCTTCGTTTCTATCGCACGCATACAAACACAAACCTTGTCGGCCCCCCTCTCTCTAGGTCTTTCTAGTTCGCATGCACACTCCATTTATGGGTCTCTCTGGCACACAGTGTATGATTCTCTAGTCCAAGCTAAATATCTAGGGTGCACTCATCGTACACACACAAATTCCCTAGATCGTTGTCCGTAACTCTCTCAGGCACCAGTCTGCCGTCTCGGGGCTCTTCCCTCTCTCTCTCTCTCTCTCTCTCTCTCTCTCTCCATCTCCCTAGGTCACACATACACATGCATATCTCACTCACACTAGATAGACCCATCTAAAACTCTCTCTCTCTCCATCTCACACACAGACACACACAATCTCACGCCTAGCTAAGTATGACTGTCTCTCACTCCATTGTAGGCACACGCAGTCCCCCCTATGTATATGACTATTTCTCTATCTCCATCACAAACATACGCATTGCCTCTTTTCCTCAATTGGTCTATCTCGATTTCTCTTGGGGCATCTTTCTATCGCACACACATCTCGTCCCTCGATCTCCCACCCATATAGTCCCCTCACGATCTCGAGGGGATCTCTCTATCACAAACACGCCCGCTCTCCCCCCACGTGTCCATCTTTTCCATACATCCCTCTCGACCTCTGTCCCTTGTTGGCCATACCTCTATTGGATAGGTGCTATAGGGGGGGTCTCTCTCCGTTGCAAACAACCACACACTAGCTATCTCTGTGTATTTCCTCACCTCACTTTTCTATCTCAGAGATGCATGTGTGATATGTTTGCATAAGACACACACACACTCTCTCCATTTTATCATTTGTTGTCCCTTTCTCTTTCACACACACACACACACACACACTCTTTTTGCACACTCACTCTTTCTCCTTCACACACACTTGATCTCTCTTGACTTAGGTACTCTCTTCAGTCCATAGCATATAGATTTATTGAAAAGTGAAACTTCACAAAGTTTGACCAGGTACGTGGAGAAAAACATTTACATCTAGAACGACAAACATATATCATTAGATTCATCACAAGATGTAGTTTCATATGATGTATCTTTGGTATTGTAGATATAAATAATATTTTGTGTAAACATGGTCAAAGTTTCCAAAGTTTGACTTCTAAAAAATGTATATGCACTGCATTATCGAACAGATGGAGTATCTCTTTCCCTCTCTCAGCTATCTGACGCACCACTCAGCCGTATCGGGGATCCTCTAGCTCTCTCAAACTTTATATCTCCCTGGTTCACACATACACTTATCTCGCTCGCACTACATAGACCCATCTAACACTCTCCGCCCTTGTTCTCTCTCTATGTGACATGCACCCCCCCTAGGTACCATAATTTCTCACTCCATCATAGGCACACACACTTGCCCCTAAGCATGACTATCTCTCACTATCCATCAGGAACACACATATTGTCTTCTTCCATCCCTACATCTATCTTGATATCTCTTGGGGTATCTTCTATCGCGCACACACCTTGTCACTCAATCTCCCACCTATGTAGTCCCATCACAATCTCCAGGGACCTCTCTATCACAAACACACACTCTCTCCTCCCCATTACTACCATTTATCTATATGCCTCTCTCGACCTCTCTCCCTTGTTTGCCAGACCTCTCTTGCCCACGTGCTAGGGGTCTTTCTCTCTCGGTTGCAAACAACCACACACTATGTCCTCACCTCGCTTCCGCTGTCAAAGATGCATGTGTGATATGTTTGCATAAGACACACACACTTTTTCTCTACTTTATTATGTGTTGTCCATGTCTCTTTCACACACGCACGCACACTTTTTTCACTCACTCTTTCTATTTCACACACACACTCTCTCTCTCTCTATCTCTCTCTCTCTCTCTCCCTCTTAGGTACTCTCTCACGTCCATAACATATGGATGTTTTGAAAAGTCAAACCTCAGAAAAGTTTGACTAGGTATATGTGGAGAAAAGCATTTACATATGGAATGATCAATAGATTCATCACACTATGTACTTAGTTCATATTATCATTTATCTTTGGTATTGTAGATATAAGTAATTTCTTTATAAACTTGGTCAAAGTTTCAAAAGTTTAACTTAAAAAAAATTATAGGCACTACATTATTGAACGGAGGGAGTAACTCTTTCTCTATCTCTACTATCTCTCACGGGCCTCCCCTCTCACTCGATCTCCCTTTATCGAGGGATTATATGGTCACCATGTCAGCGTATAGCTCCATGTATTGTTTACTTGACCAGTCGACCAGTCCATATGCTCCCTTTTCAGCTCGTGTTCTCTATCTTGGTGTGCTGGCCCATGTGGCAGTGGGTGAAAATAAATACACTAGCGGCCCATCTGACACGCGGGGAAGTAAACAAAGTTGAAACCACTCGCGATAGTGGCCCAATCCTTTTTGTAGCAAAGGAAAAGCCTGGACAATTTCTTATAATGAGAAAAGCGCTCTCGAGGACACATGGGAATTATCATCAAGCTAGTTTTCATCACGCTCATATGATTCGCGTTCGGTACTTTGACAATTTGATATGTGGGTGGACCGGTGCTTGGGTACTGGCCTTACTTATACAAGCATCCCACTTATGATTAACCCCTATTGCAAGCATCCGCAACTACAAAAGAAGTATTAAGGTAAACCTAACCACAACATTAGACATATGGATCCAAATCAGCCCCTTACGAAGCAACGCATAAACTAGGGTTTAAGCTTCTGTCACTCTAGCAACCCATCATCTACTTATTACTTCCCAATGCCTTCCTCTAGGCCCAAATAATGGTGAAGTGTCATGTAGTCGATGTTCACATAACACCACTAGAGGAGAGAGAACATACATCTCATCCAAATATCGAACGAATACCAAATTCACATGACTACTAATAGCAAGACTTCACCCATGTCCTCAGGAACAAACGTAACTACTCACAAAGCATATTCATGTTCATGATCAGAGGAGTATTAATATGCATTAAGGATTTGAACATATGATCTTCCACCAAGTAAACCAATTAGCATCAACTACAAGGAGTAATCAACACTACTAGCAACCCACAGGTACCAACTTGTGGTTTTGATACAAGATTGGATACAAGAGATGAACTAGGGTTTTGAGAGGAGATGGTGCTGGTGAAGATGTTGATGGAGATTGACCCCCTCCCGATGAGAGGATCGTTGGTGATGACGATAGTGATGATTTCCCCCTCCCGGAGGGAAGTTCCCCCGGCAGAACAGCTCCGTCGGAGCCCTAGATTGGCTCCGCCAAGGTTCCGCCTCGTGGCAGCGAAGTTTCGTCCCGTAAACTTGCTTCTGATTTTTTTCCAGGGTAAAAGCCTTCATATAGCAGAAGATGGGCACCGGAGGGCCACCAGGGGGCCCAGGAGACATGGGGGCGCGCCCAGTAGGGGTGGGCGTGCCCCCACCCTCCTGGCCAGGTTGTGGGCCCCCTCTGGTGTTTTCTTCGCCCAATAATTCTTATTAATTCCAAAAATTACTTCCGCGGAGTTTTAGGATTTTTGGAGCTGTGCAGAATAGGTTTCCAATATTTGCTCCTTTTCCAGCCAGAATTCCAGCTGTCGGCATTCCCCCTCTTCATGGTAAACCTTGTAAAATAAGAGAGAATAGCCATAAGTATTAAGACATAATGTGTAATAACAGCCCATAATGCAAGAAATATTGATATAAAAGCATGATGCAAAATGGACGTATCAACTCCCCAAGCTTAGACCTCGCTTGTCCTCAAGCGAAAGCCGAAATCGAAAAATATGTCCACATGTTTAGAGATAGAGGTGTCGATAAAAATAAAATACGGACATGAGGGCATCATGATCATTCTTATAACAACAACATATATAGATTTTATCATATGATTTCTTATGCTCAAGTAACGATCAATTCACAATGTCAAGTATGGTTCAGAAACTTCATTGGGAACTAACAAACTATAATCTCAGTCATTGAAGTAATTGCAATTTATCATAACGTTAGAAAGAGTCAAGAATAGAGCTTTTCAGCAAGCCCACATACTCAACCATCATATAGTCTTCTACAATTGCTAACACTCACGCAATACTTGTGGTTATGGAGTTTCAACCGGACACTGAGAAAGATAGGGGCTTATAATGTTGCCTCCCAACACATTCACCTTTGGGTGATGTCAACAATAATAATTCATGCTAACTTACATCCAACTGGATATATATATCAAGATCTTTCAAACACGAGGAGCTTGCCAAAGGATAAAATGAAAAAGGGAAAGGTGAAGATCACCTTGACTCAAGCATAAAGTAAAAACATAAAGTAAAAGATAGGCCCTTCGCAGAGGGAAGCATAGGTTGTCATGTGCTTTTAGGGTTGGATGCACAAAATCTTAATGCAAAAGAACATCACTTTATATTGCCACTTGTATATGGATCTTTATTATGCAGTTTGTCGCTTTTATTACTTCCATAACAAGATCGTATAAAGCTTATTTTCTTCACACTAATAAGTCGTACATATTTAGAGAGCAACTTTTATTGCTTGCAGCATGACAACTTACTTGAAGGATCTTACTCAATCCATAGGTAGGTATGGTGGACTCTCATGGCAAAAACTGGGTTTAAGGATATTTGGAAGCACAAGTAGTATCTCTACTTGGTGCAAGGAATTTGGCTAGCATGAGGGGGAAAGGCAAGCTCAACATGTTGGGAAGATCAATGACAATATACTTTAACTGAGATGTGAGAAAACATAAACCATTACACTGTCTTCCTTGTCCAACATCAACTCTTTTAGCATGTCATACTTAATGAGTCCTTCACAATCATAAAAGATGTCCAAGATAGTATATTTGTATGTGAAAACCTCTCTTTCCTTATTACTTCCTATTAATTGCAACGATGACCAAAACTTTGTTTGTCAACTCTCAACAACTTTTATGTCTCATACTTTTTATGTGTGAAGTCATTACTATCCATAAGATCAATATGAACTCTTTTATTCTTTTTATTCTTTCTAATTTCTCAAGATCATAGCAAGATAACAAAGCCCTTGACTCAACACTATTCTTTATTATAGATAGCTCACGGACTCGATTACATAAAGAGATCACAAAACAAAACTCAAAACTACTTGATACCAAAACTTCAATCTAATAGATCAAGATACTACTAAAAGGATCAAACTAAGTAAAATGGTAAAGATAGGAGTGTGATGGTGATACGATACCGGGACACCTCCCCAAGCTTGGCAGTTGCCAAGGGGAGTGCCCATACCCATGTAGTTATGTCCTCGGAGGTGGTGAGGTAGGAGTTGTTGATGATGTAGGCTTCTTCCTCAATTTACGCTTGAGGATAATATTTTTCTCCTTCAGGTCATCGATCTCTTGCTCAAGACTTAATATTCTTTTGCATAGTTCCTGCTTATTTTCCTGCAAGAGACAAAAAGGGATAAACTCGATCTTTGGCTTCTTTGCTCTATCAGGGAGGCTTGACTTTTTAAACTCCACATGCATGTCCCCAGGTTAAGGTAATGGGGCTTTGTCTTCGTCTGAACTCGTCTCCTCCTTTCCCTTAGGCTCATAGTCTTCCTCTTCTTCAGTGGTCCAGCCACCATGCTCCAAGTCCCCGTACACCTTAGGGTCTGCAAGGTAATCAGCCACATAGCTTTCCCCTTCCGAATCTTGAGACGACATATTGCTCTAAATCTGTAACAGAAATAGCTCGAAACGAAAACAGAGGAGTTTTGCGTGATACGGTGGTCAAAATCTTCGGGAGATTATATAATGAATTTTTACCGACCAAAATACATAACGTGCAAGAAAACGAAGTCCGGGAGGCACACGAGGTGGCCATGAGACAGGGGGCGTGCCCAGGAAGTGTGGGCGCGTCCTCCACCCTCGTGGAGGCCTCGTGTCCTTCCCGTATTAATTCTTGCTTTCCAAAATTCTTAAATATTCCAAAACGGAGAAAAATTGCCATTAGAACTGTTTTGGAGTCGGTTTACTTACCGTACCACATACCTATTCCTTTTCGGAGTCTGAAACGTTCTGGAAAGTGTCCCTTATGTATTCCTCCGGGGTTATGGTCTCAATAATATTAGTTCAACATTGATGGGATTACCTGAGAGATAATGTTTGATTCTTTGATCGTTCACCACCCTCGGACTTGTGCCTTCAAAGTTGTTGATTTTTATGGCACCGGAACGATAGACCTCCTCGATAACGTAAGGACCTTCCCATTTAGAGAGAAGTTTTCCTGTGAAAAATCTTAAACGAGAGTTGAATAGCAACACATAATCACCTACGTTAAATTCTCGCTTTTGTATTCTTTTGTCATGCCACCGTTTAACTTTTTCTTTGAACAGCTTGGCATTCTCATAGGCTTGGGTTCTCCATTCATCAAGTGAGCTAATGTCAGACAACCTCTTCTCACTGACAAGTTTGAAGTCATAGTTGAGCTCTTTAATAGCCCAATATGCTTTATTTTCAAGTTCAAGAGGTAAGTGACATGCTTTTCCATAAACCATCTTATACGGAGACATACCCATAGGATTTTTATAAGCAGTTCTATAGGCCCATAATGCATCATCAAGTTTCTTGGACCAATTCTTTCTAGATCTATTGACAGTCTTTTGCAAAATTAATTTGAGCTCTCTATTGCTCAACTCTACTTGACCACTAGAATAGGGTGATAAGGAGATGCAATTCTATGATTAACATCGTACTTAGCAAGCATCTTACGGAAAGCACCATGAATAAAATGTGAACCACCATCGGTCATAAGATATCTAGGGACTCCAAACCTCAGAAAAATAACTTCTTTAAGCATCTTAATAGAGGTGTTATGATCAGCACAACTAGTTGGAATAGCTTCTACCCACTTAGTAACGTAATCAACAACAACTAAAATATGTGTGTAACCATTAGAGGCAGGAAAAGGTCCCATATAATCAAAGCCCCAAACATCAAATGGTTCAATAACAAGAGAATAATTCATAGGTATTTCTTGACATCTAGTAATGTTACCTATTCTTTGACATTCATCACAAGATAAGACAAACTTACGAGCATCTTTGAAGAGAGTAGGCCAATAAAAACCGGATTGCAGTACCTTATGCGCAGTTCTATCTCCAGCGTGGTGTCCTCCATATGATTCAGAGTGACACTTGCGTAGGATCTGTTCCTGTTCATGCTCAGGTACACAATGTCTAATAACACCATCTACTCCTTCTTTATAAAGGTGTGGGTCATCCCAAAAGTAATGTCTTAAATCATAAAAGAACTTTTTCTTTTGTTGGTATGTGAAACTAGGCGGTATAAATTTAGCAACAATATAATTAGCATAATCAGCATACCAAGGAGCAGTACGAGAAGCATTAATGACCGCTAATTGTTCATCAGGAAAGCTATCATCAATAGGTAGTGGGTCATCAAGAACATTCTTTAACCTAGACATGTTGTCTGCAACGGGGTTCTCAGCTCCCTTTCTATCAATAATACGCAAATCAAATTCTTGGAGCAAGAGAACCCATCTAATGAGTCTAGGCTTAGCATCTTTCTTTTCCATAAGGTATTTAATAGCAGCATGATTAATGTGAATAGTAACTTTGTAATCAACAATATAAGGTCTGAACTTATCACATGCAAAAACAACTGCTAAGAACTCTTTTTCAGTAGTAGCATAATTTCTCTGGGCAGTATCAAGAGTTTTACTAGCATACTGGATAACATTCAATTTCTTATCAACTCTTTGCCCTAGAACAGCACCTACAGCATAATCACTAGCATCACACATAATTTCAAAGGGTAAATTCCAATCAGGTGGCTGAACAATAGGTGCAGTGATCAAAGCTTTCTTAAGTATTTCAAATGCTTCTACACAATCATCATCAAAGATAAAAGGAATATCTTTTTGTAATAAATTAGTCAGAGGCCTAGAGATTTTAGAAAAGTCCTTAATGAACCTCCTATAAAAACCGGCATGACACAGAAAACTTCTTATACCTTTTATGTCCTTGGGACATGGCATCTTTTCAAGAGCATCAACTTTAGCTTTATCAACTTCAATACCTCTCTCAGAAATCTTATGCCCCAAGACAACGCCTTCATTAACCATAAAGTGGCACTTTTCCCAATTCAAGACGAGACTAGTGTCTTCGCATCTCTGCAAAACTCGATCAAGGTTGCTCAAGCAATCATCAAAAGATGATCCGTAAACGGAGAAATCATCCATGAATACCTCACAAATCTTTTCACAAAAGTCAGAGAATATAGCCATCATGCATCTTTGAAAGGTAGCAGGTGCATTACATAAACCAAAAGGCATACGTCCATAAGCAAAAGTACCGAAAGGGCAAGTAAAAGTAGTTTTTGATTGATCCTTCGCTGACACAGGTATTTGAGAGAAACCAGAATAACCATCTAGAAAGCAGAAATGTGTGTGTTTGGATAGTCTTTCTAGCATTTGATCAATAAAAGGTAAAGGGTAATGATCTTTCTTAGTAGCTTTATTTAATTTATGGAAATCAATTACCATCCTATAACCTGTGATAATTCTTTGCGGGATCAATTCATCTTTATCGTTAGGAATGACAGTAATACCTCCCTTCTTAGGAACACAATGGACAGGACTTACCCATTCACTATCAGCAACGGGATAAATTATACCTGCCTCAAGGAGCTTTAGTATCTCCTTTCTTACCACTTCTTTCATCTTAGGATTTAATCATCGTTGAGGATCCCTAACTGGTTTGGCATCTTCCTCCACTTTAATTTTGTGTTGGCATAGAGTGGGACTAATGCCCTTAAGATCATCCAGAGTATATCCAATAGCAGAACGGTGCTTCTTCAGAGTTTTTTATAATCTTTCTTCTTCTTGCTCTAAAAGGTTAGCACTAATAATAATAGGATATATTTTCTTTTCATCAATATAAGCATACTTAAGATTATCAGGTAATGGTTTGATCTCAAACACGGGATCACCCTTGGGTGGAGGGGGATCCCCTAGGATTTCAACAGGTAAGTTGTGTTTCAGAACATGACCCTGTTGAAGGAACACTTCATATATTTCCCTTATTTCATTCATAAACATATCATTTTCATGGTCTAGCAAATATTGTTCTAACGGATCAGTAGGAGGCACGACAATAGAAGCAAGACCAATAATCTCATTCTTACTAGGTGATTCTTTATCACGGGGTTGTCTATGAAACTTAGCAAAATTAAACTCATGAGACATATCCCCTAAGCCAATTGTAACAATATCCTTTTCACAATCAATCCTAGCATTAACAATATTCAAGAAGGGTCTACCAAATATAATGGGACAAAAGTCATCTTGTGGGGAACCAAGAACAAGAAAATCAGCAGGATATTTAACTTTCCCACACAAGATTCAACATCTCTAACAATCCTCACTGGCTTAATAGTGTCCCTATTGGCAAGCTTAATAGTAACATCAATACCTTCTATTTCAGCAGGTGTAATATCATGCATAATTTCTTCATATAAGTCATAGGGCATCGCACTAGCACTAGCACCCATATCACATAAGCCATGATAACAATGATCTCCTATTTTAACAGAAATAACAGGCATGCCTACAACAGGTCTATGTATCTTAGCATCTGGTCTAGCAATATTAGCAGTCTCACCACAGAAATAAATAACATGCCCATCTAAATTATCATCCAAGAGATCTTTAACCATAGCAATACTAGGTTCAACTTTGATTTGCTCAGGAGGTGTATAAGTTCTAGTATTACTCTTACGAACAACAGTTGAGGTTTTAGCATGATCCTTTATCCTAACAGGAAAAGGTGGTTTCTCAACATAACTAGTAGGAACAATAGGATCATTATAAGTGATAGTCTTTTATTCAACTGTAATAGGTGCAACTACTTTTACTTCAACAGGAGGATTATATTTAAACCACTTCTCCTTAGGGAGATCAACGTGAGTAGCAAAAGATTCACAAAAAGCAGTTACTATCTCAGAGTCAAGTCCATACTTAGCGCTAAATCCACGAAAAGCATCGGTATCCATAAAAGATTTAACACAATCAAACTTAGGTGTTATACCTGACTCCTTACCATCATCGGAACCCCAATCTTCAGAGTTGCGTTTAATTATTTCCAATAATACCCACTTGAATTCAATAGTCTTCAGCATATAAGAACCAGCACGGGAAGTATCGAGCATGTTGCGATCATTAAGAGAAAGCCGAGCATAATTTTTTTGAATAATCATTTCTCTTGAAAGCTCATGATTGGGGCATGAATATAACATTGAATTAAGCCTCCCCCAAGCTTGAGCGATGCTTTCTCCTTCGCGAGGCCAGAAATTATATATGTAATTATGATCACGATAAACAAGATGCTAGGACAGAACTTCTGGTGAAATTCCAACTTCAATCGTTTATAATTCCAAGATCCCATATCATCACATAGCCTATACCATGTCAATGCATCTCCCTTCAAAGATAAAGGGAAGACCTTCCTTTTGACAACATCATCAGGAATACCTGCAAGCTTAAATAATCCACAAACTTCATCCACAAAGATCAGGTGTAAACCGGGATGCAATGTTCCATCTCCTGCAAAGGGATTAGCTAGCAGTTTCTCTATCATACCCGAAGGAATCTCAAAGTAAATATTTTCAGTAGGTTCAGTAGGTTGAGGAGCAACTCTTTGCTCTTCTGGTCGGGGTGAAGATACCCCGAACAAGCCCCTCAAAGGATTAGTTTCCATAGTAACAAGTGACAGAAAATTTCAGCACACTATATGAATGTTTCCTTACCAAGTTCCACTCACCAAAGGCGCTTCCCTCCCCGGCAACGGCTCCAGAAAAGAGTCTTGATGACCCACAAGTATAGGGGATCTATCGTAGTCCTTTTGATAAGTAAGAGTGTCGAACCCAACAAGGAGCAGAAGGAAATGACAAGCGGTTTTCAGTAAGGTTTTCTCTGCAAGCACTGAAATTGTAGGTAACGGATAGTTTTGTGATAAGATACATTGTAATGGGTAACAAGCAATGAAAGTAAATAAAGTGTAGCAAGGTGGCCCAATCCTTTTTGTAGCAAAGGACAAGCCTGGAAATTTATTATAATGAGAAAAGCGCTCCCGAGGACACATGGGAATTATCGTCAAGCTAGTTTTCATCACACTCATATGATTCGCGTTCGGTACTTTGATAATTTGATATGTGGGTGGACTGGTGCTTGGATACTACCCTTACTTGGACAAGCATCCCACTTATGATTAACCCCTATTGCAAGCATCCGCAACTACAAAAGAAGTATTAAGGTAAACCTAACCACAACATTAGACATATGGATCCAAATCAACCCCTTACGAAGCAACGCATAAACTAGGGTTTAAGCTTCTGTCACTCTAGCAACCCATCATCTACTTATTACTTCCCAATGCCTTCCTCTAGGCCCAAATAATGGTGAAGTGTCATGTAGTCGACGTTCACATAACACCACTAGAGGAGAGACAACATACATCTCATCAAAATATCGAACGAATACCAAATTCACATGACTACTAATAGCAAGACTTCACCCATGTACTCAGGAACAAACGTAACTACTCACAAAGCATATTCATGTTCATGATCAGAGGAGTATTAATATGCATTAAGGATCTGAACATATGATCTTCCACCAAGTAAACCAATTAGCATCAACTACAAGGAGTAATCAACACTACTAGCAACCCACAGGTACCAATTTGTGGTTTTGATACGAGATTGGATACAAGAGATGAACTAGGGTTTTGAGAGGAGATGGTGCTGGTGAAGATGTTGATGGAGATTGACCCCCTCCCGATGAGAGGATTGTTGGTGATGACGATAGTGATGATTCCCCCCTCCCGGAGGGAAGTTTCCCCGGCAGAACAACTCCGCCGGAGCCCTAGATTGGTTCTGCCAAGGTTCCGCCTCGTGGCGGCAGAGTTTCGTCCCGTAAGCTTGCTTCTGGTTTTTTCCAGGGTAAAAGCCTTCATATAGCAGAAGATGGGCACCAGAGGGCCACCAGGGGGCCCAGGAGACATGGGGGCGCGCCTAGTAGGGGTGGGCGTGGCCCCCACCCTCCTGGCCAGGGTGTGGGCTCCCTCTGGTGTTTTCTTTGCTCAATATTTCTTATTAATTCCAAAATGACTTCCGTGGAGTTTCAGGAATTTTGGAGCTGTGCAGAATAGGTTTCCAATATTTGCTCCTTTTTCAGCCAGAATTCCAGCTGCCGGCATTCCCCCTCTTCATGGTAAACCTTGTAAAATAAGAGAGAATAGCCATAAGTATTGAGACATAATGTGTAATAACAACCCATAATGCAAGAAATATTGATATAAAAGCATGATGCAAAATGGATGTATTAGTAGCACCCCGCACGCTAGTAAATTGAGGGCACACTTCTTCCGTGTGAAGAACGCACTCGCGCACACTACACCACTGCGCAGCGACATGCACACGAGGGCGCACTCGCGCACACCGAACACACAATACACACCAGCACACGTGTACACCGGTGTCGCCGCCGGCTGAGATGGACGACGAGGCAACCAACAAGCGGAGGCAGCTCGAGCCAAAACCGCATCCGGCGAGCCTGGACTTCATCAGTAGCCTCCCTGACGACATACTACTCATCATCATCGCCCTCCTCCCCACCAAACCTACCGTGCGGACCACCCTACTGTCCCAGCTATGGTGCCCCCTCCGGCGCCGCATCCATGTCAACCTCACCGTCGACAGCTGCCTCTGCGATGGGGATTGCAAATGCATGGCCGCAGTCTCCAAGATCCTTGCATCGCACCCTGGGCTAGCCAGACGCCTTGACATCCGCATGTTCAGTACCAACTGCAAGGTCCAAGCCAAGTTCGATGAGTGGTTCTTATCCGCCGCCCTAGATCAGCTCGAGGAGCTCATGTTTGAAGCTGGACGATGTCGCTCTTTGCCACCGTCTGCGCTCTGCCATACGCCAATGCTGCTCCGCGCCAGCTTCAGCTCCTGCTATTTCCCCAGATTAATGCCACGCCCACCCTTCTTCTCCCTCAACTCTAGCAGCTCGACCTCTTCGACATTGGCATCTTGAAGAAGGCTATGGAGCAACTGCTCCATGGCTGTACTGTGCTCGAGTACCTTCGTCTCCGGCAGATCCACGGGTTCATTAGCCTCCACATTGCCTCAACGAATCTCCTATGGATTTATGTGTCTTGCTGGCCTGCAACAAGACATTAATCGGGAAGAGATCACTTGAGCTGTTCCACATTATGGTCATTGACAATGCGCTTTTCCTTGAGAGATTGATTGCATCTAATCTAGAAGGTCCAACAAAAATCAGGGTCATTGACGCACCAAAATTGACAGTGTTGGTCTACTCGTCTGCCAAATTCTCCGAACTCGTTATTGGATCCATAATCGTTCAAGTACAACACTCATTTTCTTCTCCATCTTTTTGAAATTCACATTTTTAAATTTCTTCTTGATGTATTTACGACTGTCATCCAAAAAATGATCCCCACAAGCTTGACCCAGTCTGTGCGCACAGTGAAGATCTCGGCAATAAAATCTATCGGCCCCAATCTAGATCAAGTTGTTGGATTCCTTAGATGCTTTCCGTGCACGGAGAAGCTACTCATCGAGGTGAAACTTATTTCCTATTGAATGGTAATCACAACGAAGTTCAATTTTTTTGTAATTTTCCCAAATTACGATGACAAGTGTAGTGTTCAAAACTGCATCTACACACTGCATGGAAAGAAATATTTTTAGTATTTTCCTCACGTGATCACCTGCATCTTTTTTTTGTACTAGTAGCCTAGGCTAGTCATAGTGGCAAGTAACTTAGACTAGTAACTCTATGGTTAACCTAAGAGCAAGTACTACCTCCGTCCTGGTTTACTCTTCATAATTTTTAGTATCAAATTTTGACCATAGATTTAATTGACAAAATGTTAATGCATGTCACTAAACATTATACCGTTGGATTCGTATTTGAACATAATTTCAAATGGTGTTATTTTTGGTGACATGCATTGGCATTTTCTTAGGTGGATCTATGGTCAAAATTTTACACTAAATACTAGGTAGTACAAAAGTGGGCTATAACAACCCTCCACTATGTAGGCCAAAACACGTGCCAAATTCACTTTTGATGCATTTGGCATCGGTGCCCTCCATTGCTGACCCGGTGCCCCAAAAAAAGTTTAGGGCATCGGAGCACCTACTTGCTCTGGTGCCAAATTAACTCACGCAATGAAAAAACACTTGCATGGGAGAGGGAGAGGACTGAGACAATAAAAAACACTTGTTTGGGAGAGGGAGAGGCTGGTGTAGTTGGTTTGATCGATTTGTTTATACATGTGGGTCTGTGTGCACAACGGTGTCAACTCTCTCACACTGCTAGAGCGGTGACAAAATCTTTTGATTTGACATCGATGTGTATTATCTGGCATAGTTTTGAGAAGTATGGCATCGGCCGCATAGTGGAAGGCAACAAATGCCCAAGCTCTTCACGTGCTCCTAGGAAAATGAGAGGAAAGAGAGAGAGAGAGAGAGAGAGAGAGAGAGAGTGAAAAATTATCACTAGCCTTAGAGCCAACCCTATAGCCAACCCTATCGTATGAGCGAATGATATTGGTACCTCTTGATGACACGACAATCTTATACAGCCAGCTTCTCTAATATGTTCTCTTCTTTTGCAGATAAAAAAAGACCCGAAAGTGAAAAATGTGCTGCACTATAACAATCTGATCGAATGCCTTGATCTCCATCTTACAGAAATCAATTTGATCGACTATCGAGGAACGACATCTGAGATTAAATTGGCCAGGTTCTTTGTTCTGGAGGCAAGTGTGCTCAATGTAATGAGGTTTGGCGTTCTCTGGTGCAACAATGAATGGCGTGCTGATCACCGCAAGCGTCTAAGCCTAAATGACAAAGGCTCCGCAGAAGCTGAATTTGTTTTCGAAGCATCAAGTCACAAGAGACTCAAAAATTTTATTTTCCCATTAGTGACTTTTCAGGGCGGTGGATTTTAGTTTGTACGATACTGCTCCATCCACCTAAAGTAACAGAAGTTCTTACGTAAACTTCCTAATAATTCCCTCTTCATAGGTGCAACATTACTCCTAGCATTTGTAATATCAGTCTGAAACTTGTAATATTACGACTGTCCAGCATGAGGTACTATGTTGCGATAAATGTTTGCGTGCATAGGTGTGGCAACGATATACCTATTACTCGAGTACAATATTTATCATTACTCATGGCAATGCATGGGAAATTATGTCAAACACGACTAGTTGTAAGCATGCTAGCTCTACAGCCATGACGATAGTGACTGCACATGGTGAGGCTGACTTTGGTATGCCGAACACGCTGCATACACTCAGGTGTCATCTATGGCGTAGGGTCTTGTCACTTTATTGTGAGGAGCAGCACGTAATAATTTGACCAACTAATCGTACAGTACTACTACATTGGTAGTACTACTAGTACTACCACCGTCTGGATTTAGTATTTGACTAGCAATATCTAGTAATGCATGCCACAAAAAATATAGTACTCCCTCCGTAAATAAATACATGGAGTATTGTTTTATTTGGTTTTGAATGTAGTTTCCAATGATATTATACACTCTCCCTTTCGGTAGATGGCTCAAATCTGAAATCTCATCAATTAGACTACTATTACAAAAACCAAATCCCTCCGTACTGGTGCAATAGTCATGTTACAAAAACCAAATAATCCCAAAACTTTTAGGCATGATGCATTAACTACCCACCTCGTTCCCTATTTTTTGCCACAAAAAAATAAATCAACCAATAGGAGACATGGGGTGCATATGCATTCAATGACTTGAGACTACTTAGCACAACATGTAGTGCTCAATTCTCTGCATGCAATGACAATAATTACAAAATAAACATCAAGTTCTCTCTCTTTTCCCCAACTTGGTTTTGGTGAGATGACTATACTGCACTGGTATGGAGGGAGTAAGGGCCAAGGAGTATATGGCCAACACACATGAACGCAACACAGTCTACACTTCTCATATAACCAGTCCAATCTACGAAATCCTACGCACCTACGCACCCTAACCAAGGGCAAGAGTGATCACTCCAATCGCAAGATCAGTTGACTAGAAGCTAGACCCATGGAGGCGATGAGCGTGAGCATGAGTCACCTACGCCAGATGTTCCACGACGCTAGCCTACGGCCCGACACCGGGGAACATCTCCAGGTCGTGCTTCCGGCCGGCATGACGAGAGGCCTCTTGGACAACAACTTCGTCTCCTTGTTTGACTAGGTCCTCGTTGATGTCTACTACACAACCTTCTTCTTGTAGACGTTGTTGGGCCTCCAAGTGCAGAGATTTGTAGGACAGTAGCAAATTTCCCTCAAGTGGATGACCTAAGGTTTATCAATCCGTGGGAGGCGGTCTCTCTCAAACAACCCTGCAACCAAATAACAAAGAGTCTCTTGTGTCCCCAACACACCCAATACAATGGTAAATTGTATAGGTGCACTAGTTAGGCGAAGAGATGGTGATACAAGTGTAGTATGTATGGTAGATATATGTTTTTGTAATCTGAAAATATAAAAACAACAAGGTATCTAATGATAAAAGTGAGCGAAAACGGTATTGCAATGCTTCAAAACAAGGCCTAGGGTTCATACTTTCACTAGTGCAAGTTCTCTCAATAATAATAACATAATTAGATCATATAACAATCCCTCAATATGCAACAAAGAGTCACTCCAAAGTCACTAATAGCAGAGAACAAATGAAGAGATTATTGTAGGGTACGAAACCACCTCAAAGTTATTCTTTTCGATCAATCCATTGGGCTATTCCTATAAGTGTCACAAACAGCCCTAGAGTTTGTAGTAAAATAACACCTTAAGACACAAATCAACCAAAACCCTAATGTCACCTAGATACTCCAATGTCACCTCAAGTATCCGTGGGTATGATTGTAGGATATGCATCACACAATCTCAGATTCATCTATTCAACCAACACAAAGAACTTCATAGAGTGCCCCAATGTTTCTACCGGAGAGTCAAGACGAAAACGTGTGCCAACCCCTATGCATAGATTCCAAGGTCACAGAACCCGCAAGTTGAACACCAAAACATACATCGAGTGAATCAATAGTATACCCCATTGTCACCACGGGTATCCCACGCAAGACATCATCAAGTGTTCTCAAATCCTTAAAGACTCAATCCGATAAGATAACTTCAAAGGGAAAACTCAATCCATTAAAAGAAGGTAGAGGGGGAGAAACATCATAAGATCCAACTATGATAGCAAAGCTCGTGGTACATCAAGATCGTGCCAAATCAAGAACACGAGAGAGAGAGAGATCAAACACATAGCTACTGGTACATACCCTCGGCCCCGAGGGTGAACTACTCCCTCCTCATCATGAAGAGCGCCGGGATGACTGGCTACCGGTGATGGATCCCCCCTCCGACAGGGTGCCGGAATAGGGTCCCGATTGGTTTTTGGTGGCTACAAAGGCTTGCGGCGGCGGAACTCCCGATCTAGGTTATGTTTTGGAGGTTTGGGGATTTATAGGAGAGGTTGGCATCGAGAACAAGTCAGGGGCCCCACGGGAAGTCCACAAGGCACAGGGGCACGCCCCAGGGGGTGGGCGCTCCCTCCACCCTCGTGGGGCCCATGGGCCTCCCCTCCGATAACTCTTCGTTCTAGTATTTTTTATATTTTCCAAAAATATCTCCGTTGATTTTTAGCACATTCCGAGAACTTTTATTTCTGCACAAAAAGAACACCACGGTAGTTCTTCTAAAAACAGCGTCAGTCCGGGTTAGTTCTAATCAAATCATACCAAAAACATGTAGAAATATTATAGACATGTCATGAATACATAAAAAATTATAGCTACGTTGGAGACGTATCAGCATCCCCAAGCTTAATTCCTGCTCGTCCTCGAGTAGGTAAATGATAAAAACAAAATTTTTGATGTGAAATGCTACCTAACATATTTATCAACGTAATCTTCTTTATTGTGGCAAGAATATTCAGATCCAAAAGATTCAAAACAAAAGTTTAATATTGACATAAAAACAATAATACTTCAAGGATACTAACAAAGCAATCATGTCTTCTCAAAATAACATGGCCAAAGAAAGCTATCCGTACAAAATCATATTATCTGGCTATGCTCTATCTTCATCACACAAAATATTCAAATCATGCACAACCCCGGTTTCAGCCAAGCAATTGTACTTTAGTATTCTCAAACTTTTTCAATCTTCACGCAATACATGAGCGTGAGCCATGAACATAGCACTATAGGTGCAATAGAATGGTGGTTGTGGAGAAGACAAAAAGGAGAAGATAGTCTCACATCAACTAGGCGTATCAACGGGCTATGGAGATGCCCATCAATAGATATCAATGTGAGTGAGTAGGGATTGCCATGCAACGGATGCACTAGAGCTATAAGTGTATGAAAGCTCAAAAAGAAACTAAGTGGGTGTGGATCCAACTCGCTTGCTCATGAAGAACTAGGGCATTTTGAGGAGGCCCATCATTGGAATATACAAGCCAAGTTCTATAATGAAAAATTCCCACTAGTGACAACATAGGAGACTCTCTATCATGAAGATCATGGTGCTACTTTGAAGCACAAGTGTGGTAAAAGAATAGTCATTGCCCCTTCTCTCTTTTTCTCTCATTTTTTTTTGTTTTTTGGGCCTTCTCTTTTTTTGGCCTATATTTATTTATTTTTTATTTTTTGTCCAGAGTCTCATCCCGAATTGTGGGGGAATCATAGTCTCCATCATCCTTTCCTCATTGGGACAATTCTCTAATAATGAAGATCATCACACTTTTATTTAGTTACAACTCAAGAGTTACAACTCAATACTTAGAACAAAATATGACTCTATATGAATGCCTCCGGTGGTGTACTGGGATGTGCAATGATTCAAGAGTGACATGTATGAAAGAATTATGAACGGTGGCTTTGCCACAAATACGATGTCAACTACATGATCATGCAAAGCAATATGACAATTATGAAGCGTGTCATAATAAACGGAACGGTGGAAAGTTGCATGGCAATATATCTCGAAATGGCTATGGAAATGCCATAATAGGTAGGTATGGTGGCTGTTTTGAGGAAGGTATATGGTGGGTGTATGGTACCGGCGAAAGTTGCACGACACAATACATGATAACAATGGTGGAAGGGTGAGAGTGCGTATAATCCATGGGCTCAACATTAGTCATAAAGAACTCACATACTTATTGCAAAAATCTACAAGTCACCAAAACCAAGCACTACGTGCATGCTCCTAGGGGAAGGGTTGGTAGGAGTTAACCATCGCGCGATCCCGACCTCCACATAAAGGATTACAATCAATAAATAAATCAGGCTCCGACTTCATCACATAACGGTTCACCATACGTGCATGCTACGAGAATCACAAACTTTAACACAAGTATCTTTAAAATTCACAACTACTCACTAGCATGACTCTAATATCACCATCTTCATATCCCAAAACAATCATAAAGAATCAAACTTCTCATAGTATTCAATGCACTTTATATGAAAGTTTTTATTATATCCCTCTTGGATGCCTATCATATTCGGACTAAAATTCATGACCAAAGCAAATTACCATGCTGTTTAAGAGACTCTCAAAATAATATAAGTGAAGCATGAGAGTTCATCTATTTCTTCAAAATAAAACTACCATCCTGCTCTAAAAAGATATAAGTCAAGCACTAGAGCAAATGACAAACTACTCCAAAAGATATAAGTGAAGATCAATGAGTAGCCGAATAATTATACAACTATGTGAAGACTCTCTAACATTTAAGAATTTCTGATCTTGGGATATTATTCAAACATCAAGCAAAACAAAAATAAAACAAAATGACGCTCCAAGCAAAACACATATCATGTGGTGAATAAAAATATAGCTCCAAGTAAAGTTACCGATAAACGAAGACGAAAGAGGGGATGCCATCCGGGGCATCCCCAAGCTTAGGCTCTTGGTTGTCCTTGAATATTACCTTGGGTTGCCTTGGGAATCCCCAACCTTAGGCTCTTTCCACTCCTTATTCCATAGTCCATCGAATCTTTACCCAAAACTTGAAAACTTCACAACACAAAACTCAACAGAAAATTCGTAAGCTCCGTTAGTATAAGAAAAGAAATCACCACTTTTGGTACTGTTGTGAACTCATTTTAAATTCATATTGGTGTAATAACTACTGTATTCCAACTTCTCTATGGTTTATACCCTCCGATACTACTCATAGATTCATCAAAATAAGCAAACAACACATAGAAAACAGAATCTGTCAAAAACAGAACAGTCTGTAGTAATCTGGAAACTTTCCATACTTCTGTAACTCCAAAAATTCATAAATAAATTGGTGGATGTGAGGTATTTTTCTATTAAGCTTCTGCAAAAAGAATCAACTCAAAATCACTCTTCTGTAAAAAATGACAGCTAATATCATGAGCGCAAAGTTTCTGTTTTTTTACAGCAAGATCACATTAACTTTCACCCAAGTCTTCCCAAAGGTTCTACTTGGCGCTTTATTGAAACAAAAGCTATAAAACATGATTACTAAAGTATATTAATCATGTGAACACACAAAAACAGTAGGGGTAAATGTTGGGTTGTCTCCCAACAAGCGCTTTTTTTAATGCCTTTTTAGCTAGGCTTGACGATGACAATGATGCTCACATAAAAGATAAGAATTGAAACATAATGGGAGCATCATGAAGCATATGACTAACACATTTAAGTCTAACCCACTTCCTATGCCTAGGGATTTTGTGAGCAAACAACTTATGGGAACAAGAATCAACTAGCATAGGAAAGCAAAACAAGCATAGCTTCAAGATTTTCAACACATAGAGAGGAAACTTGATATTATTGAACAAGCATATACTCCTCCCTCATAATAATTTTCAGTAGAATCATGAATGAATTCCACAATATAACGATCACATAAAAGCATTATTTTCATGATGCACAAGCATAGATTTCTTATTACTATCCACATAAGCAATTTTCTTCTCATGAATATTAGTGGGAGCATACTCAACAAAATAACTATCATGTGAGGCATAATCCAATTGAAAATTTAAATCAAGATGACAAGTTTCATGGTTATCATTATTCTTTATAGCATACATGTCATCACAATAATCATCATAGATAGCAACTTTGTTCTCATAATCAATTGGAACCTCTTCCGAAATAGTGGATTCATCACAAAATAAAGTCATGAACTCTCCAAATCCACTTTCATAATTATCACAATAAGATTAAATACCCTACAAAATAGTGGGATCATTACTTCCTAAAGTTGACACTCTTACAAACCCACTTTCATCAATATAATCCTCATAAATAGGAGGCATGCTATCATCATAATAAATATTCTCATCAAAACTTGGGGGACTAAAAATATCATATTCATCAAACATAGCATCCCCAAGCTTGTGCCTTTGCATATCATTAACATCATGGATATTCAAGGAATTCATACTAACAACATTGCAACCATGCTCATCATACAAAAATTTAGTGCCAAACATTTTATAGATTTCTTCTTCTAGCACTTGAGCACAATTTTCCTTTCCATCATTTTCACGAAAGATATTAAAAAGATGAAGCATATGATACACCCTCAATTCCATTTTTTTGTAGTTTTATTTTATAAACTAAACTAGTGATAAAACAAGAAACAATAAGATTCAGTTGCAAGATCTAAAGATATACCTTCAAGCACTCACCTCCCCGGTAACGGCGCCAGAAAAGAGCTTGATGTCTACTACACAACCTTCTTCTTGTAGACGTTGTTGGGCCTCCAAGTGCAGAGGTTTGTAGGACAGTAGCAAATTTTCCTCAAGTGGATGACCTAAGGTTTATCAATCCGTGGGAGGCGGTCTCTCTCAAACAACCCTGCAAGCAAATAACAAAGAGTCTCTCGTGTCCCCAGCACACCCAATACAATGGTAAATTGCATAGGTGCACTAGTTCGGCGAAGAGATGGTGATACAAGTGCAGTATGGATGGTAGATATAGGGTTTTGTAATCTGAAAACATAAAAACAGCAAGGTAACTAATGATAAAAGTGAGCGAAAATGGTATTGCAATGCTTCAAAACAAGGCCTAGGGTTCATACTTTCACTAGTGCAAGTTCTCTCAACAATAATAACATAACTAGATCATATAACAATCCCTCAATATGCAACAAAGAGTCACTCCAAAGTCACTAATAGAGGAGAACACACGAAGAGATTATTGTAGGGTACGAAACCACCTCAAAGTAATTCTTTCCAATCAATCCATTGGGCTATTCCTATAAGTGTCACAAACAGCCCTAGAGTTCATAGTAAAATAACACCTTAAGACACAAATCAACCAAAACCCTAATGTCACCTAGATACTCCAATGTCACCTCAAGTATCCGTGGGTATGATTGTAGGATATGCATCACACAATCTCAGATTCATCTATTCAACCAACACAAAGAACTTCATAGAGTGCCCCAAAGTTTCTACCGGAGAGTCAAGACGAAAACGTGTGCCAACCCCTATGCATGATTCCCAAGGTCACAGAACCCGCAAGTTGATCACCAAAACATACATCGAGTGAATCAATAGAATACCCCATTGTTACCATAGCTATCCCACGCAAGATATACATCAAGTGTTCTCAAATCCTTAAAGACTCAATCCGATAAGATAACTTCTAAGGGAAAACTCAATCCATTACAAGAAGGTAGAGGGGGAGAAATATCATAATATCCAACTATAACAGCAAAGCTCGCGGTACATCAAGATCGTGCCAAATCAAGAACACGAGAGAGAGAGAGAGAGAGAGAGAGAGAGAGAGAGAGAGAGATCAAATGCATAGCTACTGGTGTTGGGGAACGTAGTAATTTCAAAAAAAATTCCTACGCACATGCAAGATCATGGTGATGGCATAGCAACGAGAGGGGAGAGTGTTGTCCACGTACCCTCGTAGACCGTAAGCGGAAGCATTATGACAACGCGGTTGATGTAGTCGTACGTCTTCACAATCCGTCCGATCCAAGTACCGAACGTACGGCACCTCCGAGTTCAGCACATGTTCAGCTCGATGACGATCCCCGGGCTCCGATCTAGCAAAGCTTCGGGGATGAGTTCCATCAGCACGACGGCGTGGTGACAATGATGATGCTCTACCGGCGCAGGGCTTCGCCTAAACTCCGCGACGATATGACTGAGGTGGAATATGGTGGAGGGGGCACCGCACACGGCTAAGGAACGATCCGTAGATCAACTTGTGTGTCCATGGGGTGCCCCCCGCCCCCGTATATAAAGGAGCCAGGGGGAAGGAGGCGGCCGGCCAAGGAGGGCGCGCCAAGGGGGGAGTCCTACTCCCACCGGGAGTAGGACTCCCTTCTTTCCTAGTTGGAATAGGAGAAGGGGGGAAAGAGGAGGAAGAGGGGAAGGAAAGGGGGGGGGGCGGCCCCCTTTCCCTTGTCCTATTCAAACTAGGAAGGGGAGGGGCGCGCGTCCCCCTCCTGCCTCCTTCCCTCTTCTCCCTCGAGGCCCATGTAGGCCCAATAACCCCCCGGGGGGTTCCGGTAACCTCCCGGTACTCCGGTAAAATGCCGATTTCACCCGGAACGATGCCGATGTCCAAATATAGGCTTCCAATATATCGATCTTTATGTCTCGACCATTTCGAGACTCCTCGTTACGTCCGTGATCACATCCGGGACTCCGAACAAACTTCGGTACATCAAAACTTATAAACTCATAATAAAACTGTCATCGTAATGTTAAGCGTGTGGACCCTACGGGTTCGAGAACTATGTAGACATGACCTAGAACTATTCTCGGTCAATAACCAATAGCGGAACCTGGATGCCCATATTGGTTCCTACATATTCTACGAAGATCTTTATCGGTCAAACCGCATAACAACATACGTTGTTCCCTTTGTCATCGGTATGTTACTTGCCCGAGATTTGATCGTCGGTATCCAATACCTAGTTCAATCTCGTTACCGGCAAGTCTCTTTACTCGTTCCGTAATGCATCATCCCGTAACCAACTCATTTGGTCACATTGCTTGCAAGGCTTATAATGATGTGCATTACCGAGAGGGCCCAGAGATACCTCTCCGACAATCGGAGTGACAAAACCTAATCTCGAAATACGCCAACTCAACATGTACCTTCGGAGACACCTGTAGTACTCCTTTATAATCACCCAGTTACGTTGTGACGTTTGGTAGTACCCAAAGTGTTCCTCCGGTAAACGGGAGTTGCATAATTCTCATAGTTACAGGAACATGTATAAGTCATGAAGAAAGCAATAGCAATATACTAAACAATCAAGTGCTAGGCTAATGGAATGGGTCATGTCAATCACATCATTCTCCTAATGATGTGATCCCATTAATCAAATGACAACACATGTCTATGGTTAGGAAACATAACCATCTTTGATTAATGAGCTAGTCAAGTAGAGGCATACTAGTGACTATATGTTTGTCTATGTATTCACACATGTATCATGTTTCCGGTTAATACAATTCTAGCATGAATAATAAACATTTATCATGAAATAAGGAAATAAATAATAGCTTTATTATTGCCTCTAGGGCATATTTCCTTCAGTCTCCCACTTGCACTAGAGTCAATAATCTAGTTCACATCGCCATGTGATTTAACACTAACATTTATATCTGTATATGATTAACACCCATAGTTCACATCGTCATGTGACTAACACCCAAAGGATTTACTAGAGTCAATAATCTAGTTCACATCGCTATGTGATTAACACCCAAAGAGTACTAAGGTGTGATCATGTTTTGCTCATGAGAGAAGCTTTAGTCAATGGGTCTGTCATATTTAGAGCCGTATGTATTTTGCAAATATTCTATGTCTACAATGCTCTGCACGGAGCTACTCTAGCTAATTGCTCCCACTTTCAATATGTATCCAGATTGAGACTTAGAGTCATCTGGATCGGTGTAAAAGCTTGCACCGATGTAGCTTTTACAACGAACTCTTTTATCACCTCCATAATCGAGAAACATCTCCTTAGTCCTCACTAAGGATATTCTTGACCGCTGTCCAGTGATCTACTATTAGATCAAAATTGTATTCCTTTTGCCAAACTCAGAGCAAGGTATACAATATGTCTGGTTCACAGCATAGCATACTTTATAGAACCTATGACTAAGGCATAGGGAATGACTTTTCATTCTCTTTCTATTTTCTGCCATGGTCGGTGAGTCTTACTCAACTTCACACCTTGCAACACAGGCAAGAACTCCTTCTTTGACTGTTCCATTTTGAACTATTTCAAAAATTTCTCAAGGCATGTATTCATTGAAAAATCTTATCAAACATTTTGATCTATCTATATAGATCTTGATGCTCAATGTGTAAGCAGCTTCACCGAGGTCTTTCTTTGAAAGAACTCCTTTCAAACACTCCTTTATGCTTTGCAGAATAATTCTACATTATTTCCGATCAACAATATGTCATTCACATATACTTATCAGAAATGCTGTAGTGCTCCCACTCACTTTCTTGTAAATACAGGCTTCACCGTAAGTCTGTACAAAACTATATGCTTTGATCAACTTATCAAAGCGTATATTCCAACTCTGAGATGCTTGCACCAGTCCATTGATGGATCGCTGGAGCTTGCACATTTTGTTAGCACCTTTCGGATCGACAAAAACTTCTGGTTGTATCATATACAACTCTCCTTTAAGAAAACCATTAAGGAATGCAGTTTTGACATCCATTTGCCAGATTTCATAAAATGTGGCAATTTCTAACATGATTCAGACAGACTTAAGCATCAATACGAGTGAGAAAATCTCATCGTATTCAACACCTTGAACTTGTTAAAAACCTTTCGCAACAAGTCGAGGTTAGTAGATAGTAACACTACTATCAGTGTCTGTCTTCCTCTTGAAGATCCATTTATTTAACATGGCTTGCTGATCATCGAGCAAGTCAATCAAAGTCCATACTTTGTTCTCATACATGGATCATATCTCAGATTTTATGGCCTCAAGCCATTTCCTGGAATCTGGGCTCATCATCGCTTCCTCATAGTTCGCAGGTTCATCATGGTCTAGTAACATGTCTTCCAGAACATGATTACTGCACCACTCTGGTGCGGATCTTACTCTGGAAGACCTACGAGGTTTGGTAGTAACTTGATCTGAAGTTTCATGATCATCATCATTAACTTCCTCACTAATTGGTGTAGGAATCACTGGAACTGATTTCTGTGATAAACTACTTTCCAATAAGGGAGCAGGTACAGTTACCTCATCAAGTTCTACTTTCCTCCCACTCACTTCTTTCGAGAGAAACTCCTTCTCTAGAAAGGATCCATCTTAGCAACGAATAACTTGCCTTTGGATTTGTGATAGAAGGTGTACCCAATAGTTATCCTTTGGGTATTCTATGAAGATGCTCTTCTCCGATTTGGGTTCGAGCTTATCAGGTTGAAAACCTTTTTCATATAAGCATCGCAACTCCAAACTTTAAGAAACGACAGCTTCGGTTTACTTCTAAACCTTTATACGATGTCGTCTCAACGGATTTAGATGGTGCCCTTTTAACGTGAATGCAGGTGTCTCTAATGCATAACCCCAAAACAATAATGGTAAATCAGTAAGAGACATCATAGATCGCACCATATCCAATAAAGTGCGGTTACGACGTTCGGACACACCATAACGTTGTGGTGTTCCAGGTGGCGTGAGCTGTGAAACTATTCCACATTGTTTTAATTAAAGACCAAACTCGTAACTCAAATATTCGTCTCCGCGATCAGATCGTAGAAACTTTATTTTCTTGTTATGATGATTTTTCCACTTCACTCTGAAATTCTTTGAACCTTTCAACTATTTCAGACTTATGTTTCATCAAGTAGATATACCCATATCTGCTCAAATCATCTTGTGAAGGTCAGAAAATAACGATACTTGCCACGAGCATCAACACTCATTGGATTGCATACATCGGTATGTATTATTTCCAATAAGTCAGTAGCTCGTTCCATTGTTCCGGAGAACGGAGTTTTAGTCATCTTTCCCAAAAGGCACGGTTCGCAAGCATCAAATGATTCATAACCAAGTGATTCCGAAAATCCATCTTTATGGAGTTTCTTCATGCGCTTTACACCGATATGACCCAAACGGCAGTGCCACAAATAAGTTGCACTATCATTATTAACTTTGCATCTTTTGACATCAATATTATGAATATGTGTATCACTACGATCGAGATCCAACAAACTATTTTCATTGGGTGTATGACCATTGAAGGTTTTATTCATGTAAACAGAACAACAATTATTCTCTGACTTTAAATGAATAACCGCATTGCAATAAACATGATCAAATCATATTCATGCTCAACACAAACACCAAATAACATTTATTTAGGTTTAACACTAATCCCGAAAGTATTTGGAGTGTGCGATGATGATCATATCAATCTTGGAACTACTTCCAACACTCATTGTCACTTCCCCTTCAACTAGTCTCTGTTTATTCTGTAACTCCTGTTTCGAGTTACTAATCTTAGCAACCGAACAAGTATCAAATACTCAGGGGCTACTATAAACACTAGTAAGGCACACATCAATAACCTGTATATCAAATATACCCTTGTTCACTTTGCCATCCTTCTTATCCACCAAATATTCAGGGCATTTCCGCTTTCAGTGACCATTTCTTTTGCAGTGTAAGCACTCAGTTTCAGGCTTTGGTCCAGCTTTGGGCTTCTTCGCGGGAGTGACAACTTGTTTGCCATTCTACTTGAAGTTCCCTTTCTTTCCCTTTGCCCTTTTCTTGAAACTAGTGGTCTTGTCAATCATCAACACTTGATGCTCTTTCTTGATTTCTACCTTCGTCGATTTCAACATCACGAAGAGCTTGGGAATCACTTTCGTCATCCCTTGCATATTATAGTTCATCACGAAGTTCTACTAACTTGGTGATGGTGACTAGAGAATTCTGTCAATCACTATTTTATCTGGAAGATTAACTCCCACTTGATTCAAGCGATTGTAGTACCCAGACAATCTGAGCACATGCTCACTAGTTGAGCGATTCTCCTCCATCTTTTAGCTATAGAACTTGTTGGAGACTTCATATCTCTCAACTCGGGTATTTGCTTGAAATATTAACTTCAACTCCTGGAACATCTCATATGGTCCATGACGTTCAAAAACGTTTTTGAAGTCCCGATTCTAAGCCATAAAGCATGGTGCACAAAACTATCAAGTAGTCATCATATTGAGCTAGCCAAACGTTCATAACGTCTGCATCTGCTCCTGCAATAGGTCTGTCACCTAGCGGTGCATTAAGGACATAATTCTTCTGTGCAGCAATGAGGATAAACCTCAGATCACGGATCCAATCCACATCATTGCTACTAACATCTTTCAACACAATTTTCTCTAGGAACATATCAAAATAAACATATGAAAGCAACAACGCAAGCTATTGATCTACAACATAATTTGCAAAAATACTACCAGGACTAAGTTCATGATAAATTAAAGTTCAATTAATCATATTACTTAAGAACTCCCACTTAGAAAGACATCCCTCTAATCCTCTAAGTGATTACGTGATCCATATCAACTAAACCATGTCCGATCATCACGTGAGATGGAGTAGTTTCAATGGTGAACATCACTATGTTGATCATATCTACTATATGATTCACGTTCGACATTTCGGTCTCTGTGTTCCGAGGCCATATCTGTATATGCTAGGCTCGTCAAGTTTAACCTGGGTATTCCGCGTGTGCAACTGTTTTGCACCCATTGTATTTGAACATAGAGCCTATCACACCCGATCATCACGTGGTGTCTCAGCACGAAGAACTTTCGCAACGGTGCATACTCAGGGAGAACACTTCTTGATAATTAGTGAGAGATCATCTTAAAATGCTACCGTCAAACAAAACAGAATAAGATGTATAACAGATAAACATCATATGCAATCAAAATATGTGACATGATATGGCCATGATCATCTTGCGCCTTTGATCTCCATCTCCAAAGTACTGTCATGATCTCTATCGTCACCGGCACGACACCATGATCTTCATCATCTTGATCTATATCAATGTGTCGTCACATGGTCGTCTCGCCAACTATTGCTCTTGCAACTATTGCTATCGCATAGCGATAAAGTAAAGCAATTATTTGGCACTTGCATCTTATGCAACAAAGAGACAACCATAGGGCTTCTGCCAGTTGCCGATAACTTCAACAAAACATGATCATCTCATACAACAACTTATATCTCATCACGTCTTGACCATATCACATCACAACATGCCCTGCAAAAACAAGTTAGACGTCCTCTACTTTGTTGTTGCAAGTTTTACGTGGCTGCTACGGGCTTAGCAAGAACCGTTCTTACCTACGCATCAAAACCACAACGATAGTTTGTCAAGTTGGTGCTGTTTTAACCTTCGCAAGGACCGGGCGTAGCCACACTCGGTTCAACTAAAGTTGGAGAAACAGACACCCGCTAGTCACCTGTGTGCAAAGCACGGCGGTAAAACCAGTCTCGCGTAAGCGTACGCGTAATGTCGGTCCGGGCCGCTTCATCCAACAATACCGCCGAACCAAAGTATGACATGCTGGTAAGCAGTATGACTTGTATCGCCCACAACTCACTTGTGTTCTACTCGTGCATATAACATCAACGCATAAAACCTAGGCTCGGATGCCACTGTTGGGGAACGTAGTAATTTCAAAAAAAAATTCCTACGCACATGCAAGATCATGGTGATGGCATAGCAACGAGAGGGGAGAGTGTTGTCCATGTACCCTCGTAGACCGTAAGCGGAAGCGTTATGACAACGCGGTTGATGTAGTCGTACGTCTTCACGATCCGACCGATCCAAGTACCGAACGTACGGCACCTCCGAGTTCAGCACACGTTCAGCTCGATGACGATCCCCGGGCTCCGATCCAGCAAAGCTTCGGGGATGAGTTCCTTCAGCACGACGGCGTGGTGACGATGATGATGCTCTACCGGCGCAGGGCTTCGCCTAAACTCCGTGACGATATGACCGAGGTGGAATATGGTGGAGGGGGGCACCGCACACGGCTAAGGAACGATCCGTAGATCAACTTGTGTGTCCATGGGGTGCCCCCCGCCCCCGTATATAAAGGAGCCAGGGGGGAGGAGGCGGCCGTCCAAGGAGGGCGCGCCAAGGGGGGAGTCCTACTCCCACCGGGAGTAGGACTCCCTTCTTTCCTAGTTGGAATAGGAGAAGGGGGGAAAGAGGAGGAAGAGGGGAAGGAAAGGGGGGGGCGCCGCCCCCTTCCCTTGTCCTATTCGGACTAGGAAGGGGAGGGGCGCGCGGCCCCCTCCTGCCTCCTTCCCTCTTCTCCCTCGAGGCCCATGTAGGCCCAATAACCCCCGGGGGGTTCCGGTAACCTCCCGGTACTCCGGTAAAATGCCGATTTCACCCGGAACGATTCCGATGTCCAAATATAGGCTTCCAATATATCGATCTTTATGTCTCGACCATTTCGAGACTCCTCGTTACGTCCGTGATCACATCCGGGACTCCGAACAAACTTCGGTACATCAAAACTTATAAACTCATAATAAAACTGTCATCGTAACGTTAAGCGTGCGGACCCTACGGGTTCGAGAACTATGTAGACATGACCTAGAACTATTCTCGGTCAATAACCAATAGCGGAACCTGGATGCCCATATTGGTTCCTACATATTCTACGAAGATCTTTATCGGTCAAACCGCATAACAACATACGTTGTTCCCTTTGTCATCGGTATGTTACTTGCCCGAGATTTAATCGTCGGTATCCAATACCTAGTTCAATCTCGTTACCGGCAAGTCTCTTTACTCATTCCGTAATGCATCATCCCGTAACCAACTCATTTGGTCACATTGCTTGCAAGGCTTATAATGATGTGCATTACCGAGAGGGCCCAGAGATACCTCTCCGACAATCGGAGTGATAAAACCTAATCTCGAAATACGCCAACTCAACATGTACCTTTCGGAGACACCTATAGTACTCCTTTATAATCACCCAGTTACGTTGTGACGTTTGGTAGTACCCAAAGTGTTCCTCCAGTAAACGGGAGTTGCATAATTCTCATAGTTACAGGAACATGTATAAGTCATGAAGAAAGCAATAGCAATATACTAAACGATCAAGTGCTAGGCTAACGGAATGGGTCATGTCAATCACATCATTCTCCTAATGATGTGATCCCATTAATCAAATGACAACACATGTCTATGGTTAGGAAACATAACCATCTTTGATTAATGAGCTAGTCAAGTAGAGGCATACTAGTGACTATATGTTTGTCTATGTATTCACACATGTATCATGTTTTCGGTTAATACAATTCTAGCATGAATAATAAACATTTATCATGAAATAAGGAAATAAATAATAACTTTATTATTGCCTCTAGGGCATATTTCCTTCAACTGGTACATACCCTCAGTCCCGAGGGTGAACTACTCCCTCTCGTCATGGAGAGCGTCGGGATGATGAAGATGGCCACCGGTAATGGATCCCCCCTCCGGCAGGGTGCCGGAATAGGGTCCCGATTGGTTTTTGGTGGCTACAGAGGCTTGCGGCGGCGGAACTCCCGATCTAGGTTATGTTTTGGAGGTTTTGGGATTTATAGGGGAGGTTGGCGTCAAGAACAAGTCATGGGGCCCAACAAGAAGTCCACGAGGCACAGGGGCATGCCCTCCACCCTTGTGGGGCCCATGGGCCTCCCCTCCGGTAACTCTTCGTTCCCGTATTTTTTATATTTTCCAAAAAACATCTCGTTGATTTTCAGCGCATTCTGAGAACTTTTCTTTCTGCACAAAAACAACACCACGGTAGTTCTGCTGAAAACAATGTCTGTCCGGGTTAGTTCTAATCAAATCATACCAAAATCATGTAGAAATATTATAAACATGGCATGAATACATCAAAAATTATAGATACGTTGGAGATGTATCACTTGTCAGCTTCCTCGGCAAGTTCACCGTCGTCAAGAAGCTCGCGGACGACCTTGACACACGCCTCCAACCCACGCGCCTTGGATCTGTGATGCCCGCCACCCTCAATGACCTCTATGGTGATAACCTCTTCGACACACTAGTGGCCCTGTGACTGCCCGCCGTCGCACCGGAGAATGTCCACCTCGAGGTCGCGCTCGCCGCACAGCACCTCGCATAGCAAGACACCATCGACATAATCATCCACATCTATGAGCAAATCGTCCACACGGACTACTACGTGCCAGAGGAGGACGATAGGACGCTGACCTTCTTGGAGCGTAGGGCAACCTTGGACAACATTGTTTAGAAGCACGTTGAGCTCACCGCCAACACCGCTACTCCTCACACGTTGGTTAGTGACCCAGCACACTAGGGAGAGAGGATGTCTGTCGGTGTCAAAACCGGCGGATCTCGGGTAGGGGGTCCCGAACTGTGCGTCTAGGCGGATGGTAACAGGAGACGAGGGACATGATGTTTTTACCCAGGTTCGGGCCCTCTTGATGGAGGTAAAACCCTACGTCCTGCTTGATTAATATTGATGATGTGGGTTACAAGAGTAGATCTACCACGAGATCAAGGAGGCTAAACCCTAGAAGCTAGCCTATGGTATGATTGTTGTTCGTCCTATGGACTAAGGCCATCCGGTTTATATAGACACTGGAGAGGGCTAGGGTTACACATAGTCAGTTACAAAGGTAGGAGATCTACATATCCGTATCGCCAAGCTTGCCTTCCACGCCAAGGAAAGTCCCATCCGGACACGGGACGAAGTCTTCAATCTTGTATCTTCATAGTCTTGGAGTCCGGCCGATGATGATAGTTCGGCTATCCGGACACCCCCTAGTCCGGAACTCCCTCAGTAGCCCCTGAACCAGGCTTCAATGACGACGAGTCCGGCGCGCATGTTGTCTTCGACATTGCAAGGCGGGTTCCTCCTCCGAATAATTTATAGAAGATTGTGAACACCAGGATAGTGTCCAGCTCTGCAAAATAATTTCCACATACCACCGTAGAGAGAATAATATTCACACAAGTTCAATCTGCTGATGCATTCCGTGGCGTGACGTCACACCACAACCAAGCCTTTATTTGAAACATTTTTATTGTACCACTTCAGCGCGTTTAGCAAAGCGGTTTCCTTGGCACGTCTTGTCGAAGCAGAGATCGTGTTCCCCTTATTGCGGGATTCCCATCAATACGGACGTGGGTAACCCAACCGCGCCCGTTGCCATGCCCCCTCCATCAAAGGCGGGTTCCAAACGGTCACGGGGACGGCTCTTGGTATTCTTCCTCTTTATAATGAGACCAAGGCCCGTTCTTTTTATTCAATCCTCTATCGAATCCGCCCCTCTCCCTAAGTTCCAACACCCAGGGCTCCGAATTCAGGTACCTTCGATCCTCGACAATGTCCGATCCTGATCTACGAGGCCGGTGGATGTCCTCCTCCGTCACGGAGGAGGATGTGCTAAAGCTGAGAGATGCCAGGTATTTAACCTACGAGATTTCGCATAGGCTGCCTGCCCGAGGGCAAGTTATCCCAACTCCCGAGCCTGGCGAGATCGTCGTGTTCATGTCTCACTTCCGTCGGGGTTTAGGCTTCCCGACGGATCCCTTCATGAGGGGGCTCATGTTTTACTATGGGCTGGAATTCTACGACCTGGCTCCGGAGTCCATCCTCCATATCTCATCATTTATTGTCATTTGTGAAGCCTTCCTCTGCACTACCCCTCACTTCGGCTTATGGCTCAAAACCTTCAACGTGGAGCCGAAGATGATTGAGGGGCGTCAGGCAGAGTGCGGCGGGGCGGTTATAAGCAAGAGGGCCGAAGCTCCATGGCCCAAGGGCTCTTTCCAAGAGGAGCTCGGCTTGTGGCAACAAGAGTGGTTTTATATCACCGCTCCCCGGGGCAGCAGGCAGAAGCCACCGCCCGTCTTTCGCTCGGGCCCTCCACAGCAGCTGACGTCATGGGTCAACAAGGGGCATGACTGGGGGCCGCCCAAAGACGTCCCCCTGTTGCAGGACCGGATTCGAGTCCTCCAAGAAAGGGAGATCAATCTGGTCGCAGTGGTGCAGGTCATGTTGATCCGGCGCCTACTGCCCTGCAAACATCGCCCCCTCCGCCTGTGGGAATTTAATCTGGAAGGGCCGCGAGCTCTTCAACACTTCATGGGTTTGACTCCCATGGAGATGTATAAACTGTTCTTCGGATCGCAAGAGACGCATCCAAAATTGACCGAGGATGCTGTCCTAAGCTGCAATCGCCCGGATACTCAAGTAAGTAGCCCTGTGTCCGGACACACCATCCATTTATTTATCGTGAGCTTGCCTTTTAACCAGCTATACCTGGACAGGAGTGGATAGCGCAAGCAAAACTGATACGGTGTCCGGCCCCCCTCCCTGAGACCACACAGGATCCCGTGTTAATCAAAATGTTGGAGGTTGCACCTTCAAATGAGGGCGAAGGGGGGCACGGGGAAACTGTCACCTCTGCCAAGGAGGCGTTTAGTAAGGGAGGATTCGAGAGTCCCTCCTTCTAGGGGGATAAGCGGAACGCTTCCGAAGACCCAGAGGCCAAGGCCTCAAAGCGGGGAAAGAAATCTGTACCGGAAGGTCCTGCGCCAGAAAGCGCCCCGGCCGTACTGTCTCCTCGGAGGAATCAACCCTCTAACAAGCCATAAGTAAAAAGGGGGATTTTATAATTATTAGACACCCCTGCTTAATGTCTAAAGGTAACAGAAGTTTTTACCTTGTAGTTCGGATCTCAGCCCATCTCAGCACAGCTCATCTTCGGGAGACCTTCGTCCGGAGATGATGGAGAGCGAAACGCCTCCATCTGCCGCCCCATCGCACGGGGCGGACGACCCTGGGGTGTCGTCACGGAGGGTCTCCCCGAGTCCGGCGGGGCCGGAGAGTTCAGCACCCATTGGAGTACGGCCGGTGGAGCTGCAGGATTTGCTTAAGAGGGCGTCCATCTCAGAAGATCACCGCACATTAATGGGTAATGTGATTGAGAGGATCTCGTCCGCCGAAAGCGGGTTGTATGAGGCCGTCGGAAGTTTACTGACGGGATTTGAGGTACGCAAAAAATGACATACCTGTTGACAGTTTTGCACATGAAGTGCGCCCTGTATAGTAGCCCCTGAGACTTGGTATGCTGTCAAAAACGGCAGCGTGCCTAGGATCATAATCTCAGTTATTAACTGTCGCCTTTCCTATGCAGGTGGCGGAACGTTCGGTGGCCAGCCGGACGGATGGATTCACCGAGCTGAAGAAGCAACTCGACGCTGCAGATGCGGACATCTCGCTGGTCAATAAACGACTTGATGAGTCACAAGGTATGTGATTGCGCCGCGGTCGCTTAGTAAGGGAGCTGATGCCCATTCCTTACAAGTTGTATGCTTGATGTAGATGGTGCTACTGCTGTGGAAGACCTTCGAGCAGAACTTGCTCGGGCCAAGGAGCAAGCCAGAAAAAGCGAGGCGATTGCCTTGAAGGCAGCGGAAGAGCTAGAAGCCGAGAAGGCTGCTCACTGCCGAAGCAGGGAGGAGATGGCCGGAATGGCCATGAAATTAAAAGTTGCTACCGACCACCTGGAGGTTCTTGAAGGAGAACGCCGAGCGGAGCAAGAGGACCTGAAGAAGGCCGATGCCGAAGCCAAGGATGCCCGTAGTGCGATGCGGGCTATGAAGGAGGAACTGCGTCAGGTCAGAGACATTATGGCTGGAAAGCCCTTTATGCTACGTAGGTAGTTCACGGATCCGAAGTATGCTCAGCTGGGCCGATTGTACGGTGCGGAGGATCCTTATCTGGACTTGGCGGCGAGTGCGGCTGACGCAGTCGTGCACTTTCGAAGCCAGGAGGATCATGAAATGGAAGAGCTTTTTTGGTCTCAATTCCATAGTCCGGAGCGTCCACTTCCGTTGAGTGATCGGCTGGTTGAGTGGGCTGAGCTGAATAGATTGTCCGGACTGGCCATGACGGATGTTGTAACTCATCTGTGGCCGAAAAGGCCCAAGCCGAAGAGTTATTTTGGCTTGTTGCAGCAATTCCTTGGGGCAGTGCCGCATATTAAGGCGATGAAGCGGTCGGCATGCATAGAAGGTGCGCGGATGGCTCTCGCCCGTGGTAAAACATACTGGGCGGAGATGGATGCCACCGCTGTTGCATCCCGGGGTTCGGACAAAAGCCGATTCCCCACCGAGCATTACTTTGAGGAAGTCCTGCAGGGCGCTCGTATAATAGAGTCGCAGTGCTCGAAAGATGTTATGTTTGAATGACATGTATGATTTCTAAGATCATGTTTATAATGCAATGATTTTTTATACTTGTGTGTTCAAGTATTGAACTATCTCCTGTGCGGCCGTATATGTATGTATAATCTGAAAGATGGCAGTCTTTGGCTTCAGCCCCCACGCACATGGTGCGGGGGTGTTTGCAAAAAGAAAAACGCTTTTTCACACTTAATCCAACGTCTTGGTCCTTTTAAGGAGGTGATAGCATAGCAAACTAGGCAACCGGACTATAATGCTTTATCACTTTCACCTAGCCATAGGAGCTCGAATGTGGGGCTACTATATAGCCCCTGATGGCACCGCGCTTCTCCGAACTTGGGGCGCGTATGTGCCTGACCGGGAAGCGGTCCTTCGTCAAAGCGGAGGAATTCTAAACATTCCAATGGTCGATCGAGTGGTTGACCAGTCTCTCGCTATATCATGACAGTCAGTTTTCGGCTTTCTCTACTGAGGTGCTCTCCCGGCCGAACCGGGGCACAATCGCAGTAGTTCTCCTGGTGCCGCGTTAGCCGATGATACGGAACGTAAGGCAGCAAAACACAGGAGCCGGGCAAACCCAACATTTGACCAAAGACATGATTCGGAGCTGATGCATATAAGGCCTAACTCGAGACGCCGAACACTCCCTGAGGTGTTCGGTCTTTATGATATCGGGCAGAATAAAGCCCTAAGCCCCTAGTGTCCAGGTACAGGCGGGAACTTCTGACGCGGCCGATGCCAAAACGCCAGCCTCCTCCTCGGCTCTGGTAGGAAACCGGGGGATGTGTATCAACAAGAGACAGTAAGAAAGGTTTACGCAGGGTCTTAATCTGAAAAGAATCCTTGCAACGGGTCCCTACTGCACGTCTGCGCCTGTGTCTCCGTTGTGCTGTATCCTGGACGGGTGTAGCACGTGCTTCATCTGTAAAAGAGAAGGACTTAGTTTCTAAGAAATATCGTGCAAAAAGTGTATCAAAATAAAGTATAATTTGGAAGATGAAGAAAGTTGAGCTTTATTGGCTTTCATCATTTATGCGCGCGGCCCCCTAAAAAAGGGGTACGCGGCTGGGAAGCCCCTTGCCGGACTCGTCTAACCATGTCCGAGGTCTAAATGACCTGTTTTTAGGGGCTTTGACCTGCAAGGTCGGAATAATGTGTGGCTGTCTAGGCAGCCGCACATTCTCCGTGGTCGAGAGACACCTGGAGTTTTAAGAATATGCCACGTGGACCGGGCATTTTTAAGCGTAAGAGACGCGTAATGTGGTATTGCATTAAAGCACGCGAAAGCTGCATGCCCCAGTAGTGCTTAAGGGCTACTGCTAAATGGGGCGATGGAGGGTGAGCTTTTCGCGACGGAGGTTGTCGGATGAACCGAACACGACCCCTAGTGGTACAGAGCCTGTAAAATTGGCTAAAAAGGCCTGGCGTCACTCCTTTGAAGGAAGTGCTGCTATAGCGAATTTTGGTGGGTTCTATCCCCAGTCTGCGGACGGTGTCCTGGTATAGCAGGGGCCGCACTACGTGTTATCACGTGAAGTGAGTCCACTGTTTTGACTTCTAATGGGAAAGTCTTTTGGTTTCCGGAGCACTGCTTTTGGGTTTCGTCACTTTCACTTGGTGTGTCGAGCCCTTTGTGTTCGGCGTTAAGTCGGCCGGACTGCTTGAAGACCCAACAATCTCTGTGGGTATGGTTTGCAGGCTTCCCGGAGGTACCGTGTATTTGACACAGTCTATCCAGAATCTTGTTGAGGTTGGATAACTCGTCACTGTTATCCTTTAAGGGTAGTGTTTTGTTGTTCAGCCGAGAGCTTTTGAATCCGGCGTTGACCGCTGTACTATTTGGGCCATTTTCCTTGTTCCGGCGCTGATCTTTCTTGCGTCATGATTTCCCATTTCCATCCCTGATTGCGGATGTACTCGGGTCGCTGGTGCTGCATCTAGCCAACCAGTTGTCTTCCCCCGCGCAAAAGCGGGTCATGAGACTTGTTAGTGCGGCCATTGTTCTTGGTTTTTCCTGGCCGAGGTGTCTGGCGAGCCATTCGTCTCGGACGTTGTGTTTGAAGGCTGCTAAGGCTTCAGCATCCGGACAGTCGACTATTTGGTTCTTTTTAGTGAGGAACCTGTTCCAAAATTTGCGTGTTGATTCTCCGGGCTATTGAGTTATGTGACTTAAATCATCTGCATCCGGAGGCCGGACATAAGTCCCCTGAAAATTTGCTCGAAACGCATCCTCAAGCTCTTCCCAACTCCCAATCGTATTTTCTGGGAGGCTTTTAAGCCAATGCCGGGCCGGCCCTTTGAGCTTGAGGGGAAGGTATTTTATGGCATGGTGATCGTCTCCTCTTGCCATGTGTATGTGTAGGATATAATCCTCAATCCAAACTCCGGGGTCTGTTGTTCCGTCGTATGCCTCTATGTTAATGGGTTTAAATCCCACTGGAAATCCATGATCCAGTACCTCGTCGGTAAAACATAGTGGGTGTGCGGCGCCCCTGTATTTGGGTGTGCCGTTGTCTTCAAATGCTCGGCTGGTTGTGTTACTTCCTGGAGCCTTTTTTTGGCCCATAGATAGACCTAGCCGGGTTATCCTTTTTCTGAAGATCTTTATGCTGATCATGTGCCGGTTTGTGTGTGGCGCCCCGTGTTGCTCTTGGCCTGTCATCTGGTCGTCTATCCGGCCAGGCGGCCCCTTTATTTTTGGACTGCGGGGGCTCGAAGGCCTCCTCGTCAAATTCGGGCAACAACTTGCGCTTCGAGTAGCTCTTTGTCCGGTAACTAGTGCCATATTTATCTGTGGTGTTGAGTACTTTACTCCATCTCATTCTGAGTGGGTCTTCTGCTGTTTTGAGCTTCTGCTTTTGGTTCTTCAAACTTCTTGCAGTGGCGACGAGCCTGTTATGGAGATTCCTATGCTCTGGTGATGTGAGATCATCTTCGCCGGGGATGGGTTGCTTGTCCGGTTCATGTCTGGCTGGCTGCTTGTTGACATGTGTGTCATCCACTGCTTTGCCCTGCTCTAGGGCCGGGTCCATATGGGTACCGTTTTTGTCGATGCCGGTCTTCGGGCGGTGCTTGCGTCGCCGCTTTGTTTGTCTGTTGGGGGAGTTGTCCTTCGCCACGTCCCGTTTTTCCTCATTGTCGCTTCCTTTTGGTGTGTCCACCATGCATACGTTGTGGGATGGGGTGGCTTTCCTGTGCCTGTTAGGCGCTGGTTCTTGGTCGTCCCCGGCATCGTCGTCCATACCGTCGATGTCCTCGGAGTCGTAGTCTATCCTGTCACTTAAATCGTCGACAGCGGCTACCAAGTGGATGGTGGGTGGGCTTTGAATTTCTTCGTCGTCCGTATCCCAGCCGTCCTGACCACAATCTGGCCAGGTCTCTCCTGATAACGAGAGGTATTTTAGCAAACTCAAGATGTCGCTGAAAGGTGAGTGTTGAGAGACGTCCGCTGCGGTGAACTCCATGATCGGCGCCCAGTCGGATTCGATCGGGGCAGGCGCGGGAGGTTCGGAGTCCGGCGAGGAGTCCGGCACCTTGGAGTCACGAGCTTTATGAGGGACGAAATCAGTGTTCGGCTCTATCGCCGTAGAGGTTGCAGCCCCCGAGGCGGTGTCTAGGCATCCATCCTCGATCTGCGGAGCTGGCTCCGAATTGAAGATCGGAGTGGTTTCGAGTGCGGCCTCCAGGGTACTGTCCGGCTGTAGAGCTAAATCATGCCCATCGTGACAGTACGGCACGCTCGGCTGTGGCTCGAATCCGTCCAGAATCAAGTCCCCGCGGATGTCAGCCGTGAAGTTCAAACTTCCAAATCTGACCTGACGGCCAGGGGCGTAGCCTTCGATCTGCTCCAGCTGGCCAAGCGAATTGGCCCGCAGTGCGAAGCCGCCGAATACGAAGATCTGTCCGGGGAGGAAGGTCTCACCCTGGACTGCACCGTTGTTGATGATCAAAGAAGCCATCGAGCCTATCGGTGACGACACAGAGGAACTCTCAATGAAAGCACCAATGTCGGTGTCAAAACCGGCGGATCTCGGGTAGGGGGTCCCGAACTGTGCGTCTAGGCGGATGGTAACAGGAGACGAGGGACACGATGTTTTTACCCAGGTACGGGCCCTCTTGATGGAGGTAAAACCCTACGTCCTGCTTGATTAATATTGATGATGTGGGTTACAAGAGTAGATCTACCACGAGATCAAGGAGGCTAAACCCTAGAAGCTAGCCTATGGTATAATTGTTGTTCGTCCTATGGACTAAGGCCATCCGGTTTATATAGACACCGGAGAGGGCTAGGGTTACACAGAATCGGTTACAAAGGTAGGAGATCTACATATCCGTATCGCCAAGCTTGCCTTCCACGCCAAGGAAAGTCCCATCCGGACACGGGACGAAGTCTTCAATCTTGTATCTTCATAGTCTTGGAGTCCGGCCGATGATGATAGTTCGGCTATCCGGACACCCCCTAGTCCGGAACTCCCTCAATGTCGTCGATGGATCTGTATGCATCTTTATTTTTTGTGTCAATCCCATGTAGACTGTAATTTTCTTACCTTGTGCATCAACTTCATAACTTTTGTATGTACCATGCATGAACCGCACCACAACCAAACTTCTTATATATTGACGTGTAACGGGAATGTTTAGGTCCATGCAAGAAATGGGAATGGATTTCAAACTTCTAGGTGTGGTGGTTCAATTTGCGAATGCGCACACATAAACAACCAAAACAATGTCATTGTGGAATAAAGAGCTGCCACGTTACAATCAGAAACAAAAGTAGTATTGAAACCATGGGTGTTCTACTAACCATTTAAGTCCAGCCACACATCCCCCTATTAATTGGCTACTAGGAGGCGCCGTGCGGGGTAGTACCTCCATCCTGGTTTATTGTTCCCCTTAGTGTTTTGTGCCAAATTTTGACTCTGACTTCAATTAACAAAAAATAGTATCATTGGAAACTATGTTCAAATATGAATCCAACCATGTAAATTTTTATAACATGCATTAAAATTTTGTCAATTAAATCTATGGTCAAAATTTGACACAAAATATGAAAGGACCAACAAAACAGGACAGAGTCTTTGAGTAGAGGGGAGGCGTGCGAGTAGACCACTGCGCAGGCTCACCCCAGACGGTCATTCATGCCCACCCCTAAACGCATAGTGGCTAGGAATATCACTTACATGTGGGACAACATGTAAGGAAAGTGATGATGGCCGAAATTGGCAAAACTCCCCCGCTTATCACGCAGGAAAAGCCCAGTGCTATCGTTTTGAATCATTATTTCTATTTTTTGAGGGAAAATTGTTATTTCTACCTATCGGTCGTGCCAGGAGCAGAACCAAGTGTTACAACTTACTAGTAGTACAAGTTCAAAAGGAAAAGCATGCCTTGTTCACATCGCACCCCCACACAGTTGGTCCGGCACGCCGCTCAAGGGGGGAACAAGTGTTGTCTCGCATCTTCACTTACAAGTGGGACCGTAGTTGAGGAAACCAACTATCAGCAAACCCCCACCCCGCCTGCCGCGTGATGGCTGAGTTTAGAGAAACAGGGAGGGAGAAGAGATAGCTGTAGCACGAACTCCAAGAAATATGGTGTCAGATGAGAGTTGTGCTGGTGGCGTGTGCCGTACTCCTGGACGTGAATGCTTGTTCTGGCCCATGCCACTCTACTATATATCGAGGATTCGAGGTGCTGGTCACGTACAACGAACACATTAACATATGGCCCACCTTACACTGTGGCCAAATTTCCCGGAGTCTGTGCTAGGCTAAAAAGTGTTCTTTGAGAGGGTGGATGGCTAGTCTCATGTTTAAAACTTATCGTATTATGTATACGTAGACGTAGAGATAGTGCAACCGTTTTGAAAGTTTGAATCCAAACATCAGAATGCAATTTCTACCATTGATTGGACTCATCCGACGACCTAGGATGATGGGATTCATAGCTATACAGTACAAACACCCGCCCATCGCGTGAAGCATGTAAAGCTAACTAGTAGTACTATTGTTGATTGGACTCGTCCGATAACCTGTTGCAATGCACGTACAATTATGTATTCGGGAAAAATTGCCGCGTGCAACACCCACTCTGAGAAGCAACTCGAAATCCATTCATAAATTTAGTAAGTTTGTCACAGGCATATCGTTTAGTATTACATACAAAAAGTCATCAACGTACAACGACAACAAGGATATATTATAAATACCAAAGTTTTTATCACGCAACAAATAATAAATCGATGAAATAAGCTTCAAGTCAACCAATCCTTGGCATTGGAAACGCTTGCTTTGAACCATAAGTGAGCTATTGTCAATATCAAGACCAATGTAAGACTCGTCATCCAGGCTGAAGCGACCTATATCAGGATGCATATTGTGATAGCCAGGGTAGGGAACCATAGCAATGTCCGAGGTATAGATATAGTTGCTTCTCATAAATGGTAGTAATGTTGTGCCAACAGCAGCTGGATCACCTTTCACCATCATTGCATAGTTTAGTCCAAGGAAGAGCGAGTTTTCTCCAAGACTATCAATATTGAACTAGGCAGAAGGTGCTGGCGCTAGCACACTAATACCCATCCCAAATACCCTGCAACGAATGTTGGAATAGGTCCGGAGAGTGCAACCATGGGAGACAACACCTGCTTCCTCTGTAACATCAACATTGCCCTGTATATAGACAAGAAGAGGTTATCCATCGGGATAAGTTGCTAGGCACCACTGAGTATGTAGGTCCTGCTCGTCTTCATGGTTGCGATCATCACCATCGTCATCTCCCCCTTGGTTACAAAATTTTCCAAGTATTGGTGGGGGAATGTTGACATGACCTTGGAAAACACAAGAAGGTTAATTAATGTATGAGGATACTAAACTCACATGCATGGTGAATGAAACCATTATAATTACAGTGGAAGACAAATGTACTGAAGCAATAAGGACCCCATGCGAAAGCAGTGCCACGAGTGGTGGAAACAAACACAAGACCCTCGTATTGAATTGCATCATAGTACACATCTGTGTACAGAAACTAATTTTTGAGCAATATCCATCGATTCGAAGGACTAAGGACGGCAAAAAGCTTGTTGAAGATAGTGACAACACAAGCGTTTTTATAATCCCAAGAGCGATTGGGAACTCAACAAATTGCTATCTTCTGTAGACGACAGTCACCATGATCATATTTGAACATACATAGATCATCTGTGTGCTCAACCTCAGGGCGGTCTGAGATTTTTGGAAGTAGAACCAGGTGACGAGTGTACACACTCACAAGTTCCCACTCGCAGTTGTACCCAATATAAACAAACCAATTTCCGTTTGCGCCTGCCCAGGCCTTACCCATAAGCGATGGCATCTTAACATCAGACATATCATTATCAAGCGGCATCAACTTTCACAAGGCGAGGCTTTCGTCGTCCCAGCGCCAACGAGCAGGGTCATGGCGAAGAAGATAGGGAGATCAAACCTCTCCTGAACCCTCGGGTTCTTTGTAATGATGTTATTTGTTGAGTCGAGAATGGTCTTGAATGAACCTGCCGAGGGATTCCTGGACTAGGGGGTCCTCGGGCCGCCGACCTATTTCTTATGGGCCAGACAGGTGGGCCACTATATGACTACCACAAGGCCAAGTTATAAGGTCACCCCGTGTCTAGACGGGAGACCCTCGAAGTCTTGGTGTGTCCTCCAAGTCAAGATAGAAGATTTGGCATGTTTATTTCCTTGTTGTAACCGACCATGTGTAACCCTAGTACCCCTGGTGTCTGTATAAACCAGAGGGTTTAGTCCGTAGAGTCTAGAACGACAAGCATCATCCTACTAGTCTAAGGTTTAGTTCATCTGATCTCATGGTAGATCGACTCTGTAACCCTCCTATACACTTCATTATGATCAAGCATGACGTAGGGTTTTATCTCTTAGAGAGGGCCCGAACCTAGGTAAACAATGTGTCCTTCGTCCCTTGTTCCCCATTGATGCAAGATCCACAATTCAGGACCCCCTACCCGAGATCCGCCAGTTTTGACACCGACATTGGTGCTTTCGTTGAGAGTTGCGCTGTTGATCACTGAAGGATCGATGGCTCGCATGATCATCGGAGATGGCGTCAACACCAGGGACATCTTCGTCCCCGGCCAGCTTTTTGCGTTTGGCAGCATCATTTTACATGCCAACTCGACCGATCATCTCGACCAGGTTGATAGTTTCGCCCCTGAGCACCAGACCAGGTTCCGTAACCTAGAGTACATCGCTGACGCCTAGGGTGATGTGGTCTTTACGGGCTTCTCAACCTCATTTGAGACACCCACGGACCCAAAGCATCAACTTTGGGACCTCTTCCCGATCCGACCTCTAGATCGGCCCCTACCTTGCAACTGGCTTTGATCCCGGACACAACCACTATGTCTGAAGACCGGGAGTCATCCTCAGCCGGACTCGCTCTCATCACTACGGTATTGGCTTCGAGCCTCGATACAGGATCTACGTCTGAAGACCGGGAGTCAGCCTCGGCCGCACTCGCTCTCCCCATCGTAGATTTGGCTTCAAGCCTCGACACAAGATCTACGTCCGAAGATCGGGAGTCACCCTCGGCTGGACTCATCCTCCTCACCACAGATCTAGCTTTGAGCCTCAACATAGAATCGACACCCGAAGACTAGGAGTCACCCTCGACCGGACTCACCCTCCATACTGTAGATCCGGCTTTGAGCCTTGGCACAAGTTTGGTGCCCGAAGACTAGGAGCCAGCCTGGCCGGGCCCGCCCCTCGCCTCACCATCACGTCGGAGGTCGACTTCGAAGAAATGTCATACGCCAACCCGGCCAGTCTCGTCCTATTAAACGAGGCGCTTGATCGGATCCAGATGATGCCTATCTTGGTTGGCCCGTCCGCGGCCAACACTTAGCGAGGCCTCAAAGCGGTCCATAGGGAATTTTACGTCCCACCCACCACCCACTTAGTAGCCACTTTCAAAGACTTAACCGACATGCTGGGCTACGCCTCTGAAGAGGCCGAAGACATGGACGAAGATGTCGAAACCATGGCCCATGCTGATACTGCCCCTGCCGTCACCGACCGATGAATGGCCACCTTCACTTACGCTGTTTACATGGTGGACACTCCCGAGGATAACGACGATGATACCAATAACGGTGACGACACCCCCAGGAGAGATAGCAACAAGCCCGACGAGGAGTCGTCTAAACACCGTAGATAGCACCGACGATCCAAGCGGTGTCGAGGCAGAGAAAGCAACACGGGCACCGGAGAAAATGACAACCAGGACAATATGGAAGACCTTGGCAATCCCGCTGCCGTTGAACAACAGCTAGACGACTCAGGGGAGCATGAGGATGAGTTAAATACCGAAGACCTCAATGACTCAAAGACAGTAACTACCTCCCTCTTTCGGAAGAGGAGGCCAGTCTTGGAGCCGAGGATTTCATCGTCCCCGAGGATCCATTGGACCAACAGTGGTTTAAATGATAGCTTATTTCCACCGCATGAAGCTTGAAGAAAAATCAGCAACGAATAAAAGCTGAACAAGACACCCTCAATGACAGATGGACCAAAGTCCTAGCTGCTGAAGAAGGGTACGGCTATGAGCGGCAGACCAAAAGCTACCCAAAGCAGAAACTGCTACCACAATTTGACGAGAGGCCCTCGAGCCTGCACCTCCAAGATACACTCAGGAGGATCAGTCAGGCTGCCCCCCTCGAGGACGGGACAAGCCAGCTGAAAAGGCCAAACACCCACCCGCTCCCCCTCACCGAAGAGGCAAGGAGCCGGTGCAGCCAAAATTTGAATACGACTTACGACGTGACCTAGATGGTAGAGCAGGTCAAACAAGATCCATTTATGGATCCAGAGAATACCTCCCGCTAGACGGGATAGATACCAAGCTTGGCTCGACCGAAATGATAGAGCTCGGGAGCAGCAACATGCCTGAAGGACAACCGAACTCTGGTGCAACATGGGCTGAGTCAGGGGCGCCGCTCACCTGATGTGTTTTACAGATGAGGTGATGCAACATTAGTTCCCTAAAGGGTTTAAACCTGTAAACATCAAACAACACAACGGGACTATAGACCTGGCCGTGTGGATTGAGGACTTTCTTCTCCACATTCATATGGCTCGAGGGGATGACCTCCACGCCATAAATTATTTGCCATTTAAGCTCAAGGGACCAGCCATGCATTCGCTGAATAGCCTCCCCGGAAACTCCATAGGATGTTGGGAAGAGCTCGAGGATGCTTTTCGAGCTAACTTTCAAGGCACTTATGTCTAGCCTTCGGATGCCGATGACCTGAGCCATGTGGTCCAGCAACCCGAAGAGTCAGCCCGACAATTTTGGAATCGGTTTTTGACCAAAAAGAACCAGATCGTCGACTGTCCGGACACCGAAGCTATAGCCCCATTTAAGCACAACATCCATGATGAATGGCTAGCACGCCAGCTCGGCCAGGATAAGCCAATGTCGATGTCAACACTTACCTCCTTGATGACCCGCTTTTTCATGGGGGAGGATAGTTGGTTGGCTCGTAGAAGCACCAACCCAGAAGACCCTGGCACCTCGGAAGTCCGGGATGGAAACAGGAAACCATGGTGCAACAGAAATAAGCGTCGTCATAACAGCGGTGAAGCCAAATATGCGATAGTGAATGCCGGATTCTCCAACCCCATGTCAGGACCACGGAAAAAGCCCTCTAAAGGCAACCAGGACGGACCCACCAAGTTGGACACACTCTTGGATAGGCCCTGCCAGATCCACGACACCTCTGACAAGCCTGCCAACCACACCAACCACAACTGTTGGGTGATAAAATAGGCCGACAAGCTCACAACCGAGGATTCAGGCAGAAGCCCCCGGAGCGAGGATGATGAGGAACCTCGCAGGCCGAACAATGGAGTCCAAAAACAATTCCCTCCCGAGGTAAATACGGTGAATATGATCTATGCCACTTGCTACGTCTTGAGCTTGCGTTGGTTTTCCTTGAAGAGGAAAGGGTGATGCAGCAATAGTAACGTAAGTATTTCCCTCAGTTTTTGAGAACCAAGGTATCAATCCAGTAGGAGGCTCCTCAAAAGTCCCACGCACCTACACAATCAAACAAAGAACTCGCAACCAACGCAATAAAGGGGTTGCCAATCCCTTCACGGCCACTTGCGAAAGTGAGATCTGATAGAGATAGTATGATCAGATAAATATATTTGGTATTTTATAATATAGGTGCAAAAAGTAATGATGCAAATAAAAGTAGATTGAAAGCTTATATGATAAAAGATAGACCCGGGGGCCATAGGTTTCACTAGTGGCTTCTCTCAAGATAGCATAAGTATTATGGTGGGTGAACAAATTACTGTTGAGCAATTGATAGAAAAGCGAATAATTATGAGATTATCTAGGCATGATCATGTATATAGGCATCATGTCCATGACAAGTAGACTGACTCCTGCCTGCATCTACTACTATTACTCCACACATCGACCGCTATCCAGCATGCATCTAGAGTATTAAGTTCATAAGAACAGAGTAACGCATTAAGAAAGATGACATGATGTAGAGGGATAAACTCATGCAATATGATATAAACTCCATCTTTTTATCCTCAATGGCAACAATACAATACGTGCCTTGCAACCCTTTTTGTCACTGGGTAAGGACACCGCAAGATTGAACCCAAAGCTAAGCACTTCTCCCATGGCAAGAAAGATCAATCTAGTAGGCCAAACCAAACTGATAATTCGAAGAGACTTGCAAAGATAACTCAATCATACATAAAATAATTTAGAGGAGATTCAAACATTTCCCATAGATAAACTTGATCATAAACCCACAATTCATCGGATCTCGACAAACACACCACAAAAAGAGTTTACATCGAATAGATCTCCACAAGAGAGGGGGAGAACATTGTATTGAGATCCAAAAAGAGAGAAGAAGCCATCTAGCTAATAACTATGGACCCGAAGGTCTGTGGTAAACTACTCACAACTCATCGGAGGGGCTATGGTGTTGATGTAGAAGCCCTCCGTGGTCGATTCCCCCTCCGGCGGAGTGATGGCGAAGGCTCCAAGATGGGATCTCGCGGATACAGAAGGTTACGGCGGTGGAAATTGTTTTTCGTTGGCTCCCTGGATGTTTTCCGGGTACGTAGGTATATATAGGAGGAAGAAGTACGCCGGTGGCCGCTCGAGGGGCCCAGGAGATAGGGGGCGCGCCCATGAGGGGTGGGCGCGCCCTTCTATCTCCTGGCCGCCTCGTTTGCTTCTTGACTTGCACTCCAAGTTCTTCAGATCATGTTCGTTCCAAAAATCACACTCCCGAAGGTTTCATTCCATTTGGACTCCGTTTGATATTCCTTTTCTTCGAAATACTGAAATAGGCAAAAAAACAGCAATACAGGCTGGGCCTCCGGTTAGTAGGTTAGTCCCAAAAATGATATAACTATGTAGAATAAATCCCATAAACATCCAAAAGGGGTAATATAATAGGATGGAACAATCAAAAATTATAGATACGTTGGAGAGGTATCAAGCACCCCCAAGCTTAATTCCTACTCGTCCTTGAGTAGGTAAATGATAAAAATAGAATTTTTGATGTGGAATGCTACCTAGCATAATTCTCAATGTAATTTTCTTTATTGTGGCATGAATGTTGAGATCCAAATGATTCAAGATAAAAGCTTATAAAACATAAAAATAATAATGCTTCGAAGTATACTAACAAATAATCATGTCTTATCAAAATAGCATAGCGAAAGAAAGCTTATCCCTACAAAATCATATAGTTAGGCCATGCTTCATTTTCATTACACAAAATACTCCCATCATGCACAACCCCAGTTTTAGCCAAGCAATTGGTTCATACGTTTTAACGCGCTTCAGTCTTTTCGACTCTTACGCAATACATGAGCGCAAGCCATGGACATAGCACTATGGTGGTATATGGTGGTGGTTGTGAGGACAAAAAGGGAGAAGATAGTCTCACATCAACTAGGCGTATTAATGGGCTATGGAGATGCCCATCAATAGATATCAATATGAGTGAGTAGGGATTGCCATGCAACAGATGCACTAGAGCTATAAATATATGAAAGCTCAACAAAAGAAACTAAGTGGGTGTGCATCCAACTTACTTGCTCACGAAGACCTAGGGCATTTTGAGGAAGCCCAACATTGGAATATACAAGCCAAGTTCTATAATGAAAAATTCCCACTCAGTATATGAAAGTGACAACATAGGAAACTCTCTATCATGAAGATCATGGTGCTACTTTGAAGCACAAGTGTGGAAAAAGAGATAGTAGCATTGTCCCTTCTCTCTTTTTCTCTCATTTTACTTTTTTCCTTTTTTCTTTTCTTTTTTCTCTCTTTTTTTCTTTTTGGCCTTTCTCCCTTTTTTTCCTTTTTGTTTTTGGCCTTTCCTCTTTTTTTTAAAGTCCAAAGTCTTATCCCGACTTGTGGGGGAATTATAGTCTTCATCATCCTTTCCTCACTGAGACAATGCTCTAATAATGAAGATCATCACACTTTTATTGATTTACAACTCAAGAATTACAACTCAAAACTAGAACAAGATATGACTCTATATGAATGCCTCCGACGGTGTACCGGGATATGCAATGAATCAAGAGCGACATGTATGAAAATTATGAAGGTGGCCTTGCCACAAATACAATGTCAACTACATGATCATGTAAAGAGCAATATGACAATGATGAAGTGTGTCATAATAAATGGAATGGTGGAAAGTTGCATGGCAATATATCTCGGAATGGCTATGGAAATGCCATAATAGGTAGGTATGGTGGCTGTTTTGAGGAAGGTAAATAATGGGTGCATGATACCGGCGAAAGTTGCACGGTATAATAGAGGCTAGCAAAGTGGAAGGATGAGTGTGCATATATCCATGGACTCGCATTAGTCATAAAGAACTCATATACTTACTGCAAAAGTCTACTTGCCCTCGAAGCAAAGTACTACTACGCATGCTCCTAGGGGAAGGGTTGGTAGGAGTTAACCATCGCGCGATCCCGACCTCCACTCATAAGGAAGACAATTAAAAGAGCACCTCATGCAACAAATTTGTCACACAACTTTTACCATACGTGCATGCTACGGGACTTGCCAACTTCAACACAAGTATTTCTCAATTTCATAATTACCCACTAGCATGCCTTTAACATTACTACCTCTATATCTCAAAATAATTATCAAGCATCAAATTGATCATAGCATCCAATTCACTTCCTATGATAGTTTTTATTATACCCAACTTGGATGCCTACCATTCTAGGACCAATTTTATAACCATAGCAAATACCATGCTGTTCTAAAAGACTCTCAAAATAATATAAGTGAAGCATGGGAGACTAGAAATTTCTTCAAAATTAGGCCACCGTCGTGCTCTAAAAGATATAAGTGAAGTACTAGAGCAAAAACTATCAAGCTCAAAAGATATAAGTGAAGCACATAGAATATTCTAGCAAATTCTAATCAAGCGGGATTCTCCCAAAAGGTGTGTACATCAAGGATGATTGTGTAAAACTAAAAAGCAAAGACTAATATAATACACAATGCTCCAAGCAAAACACATATCATGTGGCGAATTAAAATATAGCTCCAAGTAAAGTTACCAATGAACGAAGAGGAAAGAGGGGATGCCTTCCGGGGGCATCCCCAAGCTTAGGCTTTTGGCTATTCTTGAATATCTTGGGGTGCCATGGGCATCCCCAATCTTAGGCTCTTGCCACTCCTTATTCCATAGTCCATCAAAACTTTACCCAAAACTTGAAAACTTCACAACACAAAACTCAACAGGAAATCTTATAAGCTCTGTTAGTGAAAGAAAACAAAACCACCACATAAGGTACTGTAATTAACTCATTCTTCATTTATTTTGGTGTTAAACCTACTATATTCCAAGTTCTCTATGGTTCATACCACTTAATACTAGCCATAGATGCATCAAAATAAGCAAACAACACACGAAAAACAGAATCTGTCAAAAACAGAACAGTCTGTAGCGATTTGTAACAAACGCAAACTTCTGGAACTTTAAAAATCCTACCAAAATAGGAAGTCCTGTAAAATTTGCCTATTGATCAGCATAAAACAGAATCAACACAAAAGCACGTTTCTATGATTTAACAAAACTAAATTCGTGCGTGCAAAGTTTCTGTTTTTCAGCAGAATCAAATTAACTATCATCATAGGTTATCCTATAGGTTCTACTTGGCACAAACACTAATTAAAAGATAAAAACACTTCTAAACAGAGGGTAGATGCAAAATTTATTACTAAACAGAAACGAAAACAAAAAACACAAATAAAATTGGGTTGCCTCCCAACTAGCGCTATCGTTTAACGCCCCTAGCTAGGCATAAAAACGAAGATAGATCTAAGTAGTGCCATAATAATAAGATAGATCTTGAAAACTCATCTCATATTCTCTACGTTCAGAAGCAAGTTTTCTTTGAGGCAAGCAGAAGTAATCAAAATGGCTAAATTTAGCGGGACAAAAATCCCCAAGATCAATCTCAGGAGGAACGGGTTCCTCCTTTGGCCCTTCATAATGCACAACTAATTCATCACTAAAAGCATTCTTTTGGCAAAATCTCGTGAGCCTATACTTAAGAGAGTATCCTAGCTCATTATTTCGAAGAGAAAAATCATTATTAAGTTCGGAAATTCTATCAACCAAGACATTGGTAGGAACCTTTTTTCTAAGATTTTCATTGAAAGCAACATAGTCCGAAGATTGAAAACACCTAATTTCCTCTTGATCAAAGAGGACAGCCTCTATGGGAGGACGACCGGCGTCCACCCTATAGTGCACAAAGATTTCTTTGGCTTCTCTTATTATAAATCTAAGCTCATGAGCCAAAAAGATAGTAACAATGCGTTTAATAGAAGAATGCTCAATATTGGAAAATTCTAGAATTTTTTTTGTATGCAAGGATGCATATGCATAAATTGTCTTTCAAGTTCAACTAGAAGCATAGCAATAGCATCCGCAAGACTACTAGTTCTATGAAGAATAGAACAACCCATGGAAGGTAAAGCACCGGCACAAGTAAAGAAATCTTGAATAACACCTTTTCCAATAATGTTACCACTATCGATTCGAAACTTTTTAGTATGCAAGATAGGGGGTTCTTCAGCCGGAGCCTCAGAATTTTCCATGTTATTATTATTGTCCATATCGATGATAATTTCCCCAATTTCAGACATAACGAGAAACAGAAGCAAGGAGGAAGAAAGCAAGCAAAAGAGAAAGGAGAAGATTGGTAAATAGAGGGCGAATAAAACGACAAGGGTGAAGTGGGGGAGAGGAAAACGAGAGGCAAATGGCAAATAATGTAAATGCGAGGGAGATGAGTTTGTGATGGGTACTTGGTATGTCTTGACTTGAGCGAAGACCTCCCCGGCAACGGCGCCAGAAATCCTTCTTGCTACGTCTTGAGCTTGTGTTGATTTTCCCTTGAATAGGAAAGGGTGATGCATCAAAGTAGCGTAAGTATTTCCCTCAGTTTTTGAGAACCAAGGTATCAGTCCAGTAGGAGGCTTCACCCAAGTCCCTCATACCTACACAAACAAACAAGAACCTCGCAACCAACGCGATAGAGGGGTTGTCAATCCCTTCACGGCCACTTGCGAAAGTAAGATCTGATAGAGATAATAAGATAAGATAAATATTTTTGGTATTTTTATGATATAGATTGGAAAGTAAAGATTGCACAATAAAGTAGATCGGAAACTTATATGATAGAAAATAGACTCAGGGGCCATAGGTTTCACTAGTGGCTTCTCTCAAGATAGCATAAGTATCACGGTGGGTGAACAAATTACTGTCGAGCAATTGATAGAAAAGTGCATAGTGATGAGAATATCTAGGCATGATCATGTATATAGGCATCACGTCTGCGACACGTAGACCGACTCCTGCATGCATCTACTACTATTACTCCACACATCGACCACTATCCAGCATGCATCTAGAGTATTAAGTTCATAAGAACAGAGTAACACATTAGGCAAGATGACATGATGTAGAGGGATAAACTCAAGCAATATGATATAAACCCCATCTTTTTATCCTCGATGGCAACAATACAATACGTGCCTTGCTGCCTCTGCTGTCACTGGGAAAGGACACCGCAAGATTGAACCCAAAGCTAAGCACTTCTCCTATTGCAAGAAAGATCAATCTAGTAGGCCAAACCAAACTGATAGAAGATACTTGCAAAGATAACCAATCATACATAAAAGAATTCAGAGGAGATTCAAATATTTCTCATAGATAAACTTGATCATAAACCCACAATTCATCAGATCTCGACAAACACACCGCAAAAAGAGTTTACATCAAATAGATCTCCACAAGAGAGGGGGAGAACATTGTATTGAGATCCAAAAAGAGAGAAGAAGCCATCTAGCTAATAACTATGGACCCAAAGGTATGTGGTAAACTACTCACAACTCATCGGAGGGGCTATGGTGTTGATGTAGAAGCCCTCCATGGTTGATTCCCCCTCCGGTGGAGCGCCGGCGAAGGCTCCAAGATGGCATCTCGTGGATACAGAAGGTTATGGCGGTAGAAATTGTTTTTCGTTGTCTCCCTGGATGTTTTCGGGGTACGTAGGTATATATAGGAGGAAGAAGTACGTCGGTGGCCGCTCGAGGGGCCCAGGAGACAGGGGGTGCGCCCAGGAGGGGTGGGTGCGCCCTCCTATCTCCTGTCCGCCTTGTTTGCTTCTTGACTTGCACTCCAAGTTCTCCGGATCATGTTCATTCCAAAAATCACGCTCTCGAAGGTTTCATTCCATTTGGACTCCGTTTGATATTCCTTTTCTTCGAAATACTGAAATAGGCAAAAAAACAGAAATACGGGCTGGGCCTTCGGTTAGTAGGTTAGTCCCAAAAATGATATAAATATGTAAAATAAAGCCCATAAACATCCAAAAGGGGTAATATAATAGGATGGAACAATAAAAAATTATAGATACATTGGAGACGTATCACCACTCATATACCCAAGAAGGAGAGAAAATGTGCACTTCGGGATGTCTACGACGTAGAGCCTGTAGCCCCGAACCTTAACCCATGGTCGGCATGCCCGATCACCTTCGACCATAGGGACCACACGACTAACATCCATCATGTAGGATCGGCGGCCCTGGTCCTCGACCCCATTATTGATTGGCACCACCTCACCAGAGTCCTCATGGACGGAGGCAGTAGCCTTAATCTGATTTATGCAGATACACTAAGGAAAATGGGCATCGACCCTTCAAGGAACAAACCCAGTAACACTACCCTCAAAGGGGTAATCCCAGGCGTGGAGGCCCGCTGCTCGGGCACCCTGACTTTGGAAGTGGTGTTCAGCTCACCGGACAACTTCCATAGCGAAGACTTGATCTTCGACATTGTCCCTTTTGGCAACGGCTATCACACACTCCTGGGCCAAATAGAGTATGCTCATTTCAGTGTCGTCCCCCATTATGCATACCTAAAGTAAAGATGCCCGAACCTAAGGGTGTCATTACAGTCAATGGCAATATGGAATGCTCACTTCGGACGAAGGAACATACAGCGGCCCTAGAAGTCGAAGTCCAAACCAGTATCGAGGGGCCCAATTACTAGCCCGCCGTCAAGGAATGGGAAGCAAGGAAACGAGCCTGAGATCTATCTCCATTTGAGGAGCCTCCCTACTCTCCACGTAAATAGGGATACGCCCCCACAACATGCCTACCTAGTAGCACACTACGTGCCTCGTCGGCACAACTTCACACTCAAAATACTATGGGCAGCTGTGGGGCCTAATTAAAACCAAGTGTTCGGCTCAACCAAACTATGGTCTTATACGTCTTCGGACGTTGAACGGGTACCATCAAGGATCGATACGACATTAAGCCAGACCAGCACGACGACCTCTCAAGGCTCCTTGTCAAGGGCCTGTTAGCTGATTATCACCCCCTCCACGGAGTCCTTCTCCCCAACAGAAGCAAAGGCGCAGCGTGCAGCAGGGCACAATAGGGACATCAACCCACGCTTCAAGGCCCTATGTAAACCTTTAATCCGTATTTTTTTTATTTTTGTCTTATAAAGTGCTTGTAACAGATGCTTTGATAGTTCAAATTGTATGGATAGACGTCATGAGCTTCTTGAAAAAAAAGACCACCTTTTATGGCCATCCTGTAGTTATTTATATTGCACTCATTTTTCCGCTCTTCGACACCGCTATAAACTAGTTCGGCACACTTTTCCCTCTAAAGATGCAATCGGCTAGTAGACTCGGAGCTCGACCGTAATACTCGCCCTATGAATCAAGTTCGACACTATCTTTTATCTACGTGTTCGACGTCTCGGATATTGCATTACATGCATAAGTTTGAATTACGTCTTGGGGTCAATAGTTGGGTTGCCCAGCTCCTGTTCTTACCTTCTTACGTTCTACACGTTTGGCTAAGAAGGTGTCACGCCCCAATATGTGATCCTATCTGAGAGGAACTCGAAGGTCCCACCTAGGATAGGGCTGCATATTGAAGACACTTTTGCAAGGTGGATATCATTACATCATACCATTACATAATAGATGGGGATACATACAAAAGGCATACAATGCCACATGAATACAACAACATCATACACAAGAGCAACATCCGACTACGGATGAAACACAAACGGAAACTCAAATGACATCCACCCTGCTAGCCCAGGCTGCCGACCAGGAACCTAACCCCTGAACGAAGAAGAAGCAGAAGAAGAACTCCAAGACAAGCACACATCGCTCTCACATCATGATCATGGCATTACCTGTACCTGCAACTGGTGTTGTAGTAATCTGTGAGCCACAAGGACTCAGCAATCCCATTACCATGGGTATCAAGACTAGAAAATCTTAATGGGTATGGAATGGATAAGTGGTGAGGTTGCAGCAAGCGACTACGCAATTATATGGTGGCTAACTTATGAGTACAAGAATAAGATGAGAAGCTACGCAAACGGTCGCAAACTAGTAATAATCAATAAGTGATCATGAACTACTTACGTTCAAATATAACCCCATCGTGTTCTCTTCTCGACCAACTCGAAAAGAGACCGTCACTGTTACGCACGCAGTTGGTGTATTTTAATTCGGATTTGGTGTCAAGTTCTCTACAACCGGACATTAAAAATTCTCATCTGCCACATAACCGCGAGCATGGCTCTCGAAAGTTTAAACCCTGCAGGGGTGTCCCTACTTAGCCCATGACAAGCTCACGACCCACGGAGACAATCCTCCATCACGGGACATCCGATCAGACTCGGGATCCCGGTGCACAAGACATTTCGACAATGGTAAAACAAGTCCAGTAAGACCTCCCGGCGTGCCGACACCCTGATAGTATCAGCGTGTATCTCGTCTCAGGCCACGACAGATGAGCGAAGCGTATAGGTACAAGATACCCCAAGTTGCCAAGGGGCGGTCCGCACGATGCTCTAGTTTTGGACCAACACCACCAGCACTAGCCCCCTTGTATTATGTAGAATTACTCCTCGGGTAGTGCTAACTCCCTATGTGTCAAGTTTAATATTAAGTTTAGTTATTATGTTGGGAAAATGGTAAAACCAATGTTGGGCCTTGTTGGAAGAGTTTTATTCCAAGCGAACTTTCTAGAAAATCCCCATGCGCATATTTCGTATTTGCTACTGTTCTGCCCTAAACCATATTTTAATGTTGTTAAACAACAAAATAAAGTGCACCATGTTAATCTATGCATTTTTCCACCCCATTTACATATGAAATTTATTTAATTCGGAGCTATGGTTATTTGTTATGAAATTAACCATTTTAACATGTCAATTAAGCAAATTAAATGCAAACAAAAATTTAAGCATTTTAAACATGGATGAAAGTTGGATATTATGAAACTAGATAAAACTCTAAGCATGTTACATATATAGTTTGATTAATTTGGATGCATGCATATTTAGTTATTAACAAAACAAAACAGGGGCATTTATGTAAATATGCAATGCACTTGAAAAATACTAAAATCAGAGAAGGGGAAAAAACATACGTGGGCCGAATTGCAACACAGTGCAGCGGCCCAGGAGGAGTTTTGGCCCAGCGGTTGAGTGTGTGTGCAAAACTAAAAGAAACAGAGAAAAACAGGGGCGCCTGGGACTTGAACCCCAGAACCCTCGGATGGATTGCGGCTGTGCGCCCAGCCACTGGGCTAGCTATGCGTTCGTGATCTAAAGGGAGATCATCAAGAAATAAAGCATATGTGCATCGCGACTAGGACCAAAACTGAAGCGTGCGACTCGCCGGTGATGGAGCCAGCAACAACCGCTGCTGTAGTTGCATAGGACCGGCGGGGGTGTGGAAACATGCCAGGGTGCGTGTGGTAGAGCAACGACGTGAGCGTGTGGGGAGAGGCTGGGCATGCATGAGGCCAACCCTCGTTACTCATGGCTTCGGCCATGGCTGACGACATGAATAGAATAGAGGCGACGTGCGTGTGGATGTGCAGGAGCAGGACATACATGGAACGCACGGGCGTGCGGGGAGTAGGAGGCTAGATGGGTAGTTGAGCTAGGTGACCAAAAGATCAGAGAAAAACTGAAACAAGATGAACCAAACAAGGGTTGGCCTTGCTGGTTAAGGCATTCGGACCCGCCCACGGCGGGCGTGCAGCGGGGCGTGCAGGTGTGCGGGAAAGGCTACTGAGCAGTGCTGGCGAGTGCGGGGCAAGCGGCTGCACGGAGGTGTGATACGTCTCCAACGTATCTACTTTTCCAAACACTTTGCCCTTGTTTTGGACTCTAATTGCATGATTTGAATGAAACTAACCCGGACGGGACGCTGTTTTCAGCAGAACTACCATGGTGTTGTTTATTGTCCAGAAAACAAAAGTTCTCGGAATGACCTGAAAATCCACGGAGATAACTTTTGGAAAATATAAAAAATACTGGCAGAAGAATCAAGGCCAAGGGGCCCACACAATGTCCACGGGGGTGGGGGCGCGCCCTCCCCCTGGGTGCGCCCCCTGTCTCGTGGGCCCCCTGATGCTCCATCGACCTCAACTCCAAATCCATATATTCTGTTTGGCGGAGAAAAAATCAAAGAGAAAGTTTCATCGCGTTTTACGATACGAAGCCGCCGCCAAGCCCTAATCTCTCTCGGGAGGGCTGATCTGGAGTCCGTTCGGGGCTCCGGAGAGGGGGATTCATCACCGTCATCATCATCAACCATCCTCCATCACCAATTTCATGATGTTCACCGTCGTGCGTGAGTAATTCCATCATGGGCTTGCTGGACGGTGATGGGTTGGATGAGATTTACCATGTAATCAAGTTAGTTTTGTTATTGTTTGATCCCTAGTATCCACTGTGTTCTGAGATTGATGTTTCTATGACTTTGCTATGCTTAATGCTTGTCACTAGGGCCCGAGTGCCATGATTTCAGATCTGAACCTATTATGTTTTCATGAATATATGTGAGTTCTTGATCCTATCTTGCAAGTCTATAGTCACCTATTATGTGTTATGACCCGGCAACCCCGAAGTGACAATAATCGGGATACGTCTCGGTGGTGACCATAGTTTGAGGAGTTCATGTATTCACTATGTGCTAATGCTTTGTTCCGGTTCTCTATTAAAAAGATGCCTTAATATCCCTTAGTTTCCACTAGGACCCCGCTGCCACGGGAGGGTAGTACAAAAGATGGCATGCAAGTTCTTTTCCATAAGCACATATGACTATATTCAGAATACATGCCTACATTACATTGATGAACCGGAGCTAGTCCTGTGTCACCCTATGTTATAGCTATTACATGAGGAATCGCATCCGACATAATTATCCATCACTGATCCAATGCCTACGAGCTTTTCACATATTGTGCTTTGCTTATTTACTTTTCCGTTGCTACTATTACAACTACTACAAAACTGCTATCTTTACTTTTGCTACTGTTACCATTACTATCATACTACTTTGCTACTAAATACTTTGCTGCAGATACTAAGTTATCCAGGTGTGGTTGAATTGACAACTCAACTGCTAATACTTAATAATATTCTTTGGCTCCCCTTGTGTCGAATCAATAAATTTGGGTTGAATACTCTACCCTCAAAAGTTGTTGCGATCCCCTACACTTGTGGGTTATCAAGACTAATTTCTGGCGCCGTTGCCGAGGAGCATAGCTCTATTCTTTGAGTCACTTGGGATTTATATCTGTTGATCAGTATGAGGAACTTGAAAGACGAAAGAACCAAGATTTTTCCCTCAACTACGAGGGGAGGTAAGGAACTGCCATCTAGCTCTGCACTAGATTCTCCTTCTGTTTTGAGTAAGCTTGCAACATCTAAACCTGCTACTGCTATGAATTCTGATATGTCACATGTTATTGATATGCCACTTCTGCTATGCATGATACTTATGATGAAACTACTTTTGTGCGTGATACTAGTTTGCCATTAGGTGAATTTATTGATGAACAACTTGCTAGGGTTAGAGAGAATGAAATTATTGAAGATGCTATGATTGATGATAGTGATGATGAAAGTCCTCCCCCTGATTATGAATTACCTGCTGTTCCTGAGGGTTATGTTATGGATGAGGAAGCTGCTAGAGCTATTTTTGCTTGCAAAGATAGATATGATCTTAAGAAGTTATTAGCTAAATGGAAGCAACAATCTCTTAATGCTAGAATGAAACCTGACCCCGCTTTTGCTACTTCACCTATCTGTGTTACTGATAAGGATTGTGAATTCTCTGTTGATCCTGAGATTATTACTTTGGTTAAATCTGATCCTTTTTATGGCCTTGAATCTGAAACTGTTGTGGCACATCTTACCAAGTTAAATGATATAGTCACCCTATTCACTAATGATGAGAAGTCCCACTATTATTATATCCTTAAGATATTTCCGTTCTCATTAAAGGGTGATGCTAAGACTTGGTTTAATTCTCTTAATCCTGGTTGTGTGCGTAGTCCCCAGGATATGATTTATTACTTCTCTGCTAAATATTTCCCTGCTCATAAGAAACAAGCTGCCTTGCGGGAAATATATAATTTTGTGCAAATCAAAGAAGAGAGTCTCCCACAAGCTTGGGGGAGGCTTCTCCGATTACTTAATGCTTTGCCTGATCATCCTCTTAAGAAAAATGAAATACTTGATATATTTTATAATGGACTAACCGATGCTTCCAAGGACTACTTGGATAGTTATGCTGGTTGTGTTTTTAGGGAAAGAACAGTCGACCAAGCTGAATTACTATTGAATAATATGTTGACTAATGAAAATAATTGGACTCTTCCTGAGCCAATCCCTGAGCCAATTGAGCGACTCCTGAGCCTATTCCTAAACCACTCCGAAGAAGAGGGGTGTTCTATTTCTCAGTCCTAAAGATATGCAAGAGGCAAAGAAATCAATGAAATAAAAAGGTATTAAAGCTTAAGATGTTAAGAATTTACCACCTATTGAAGAAATACATGGTCTTAATATACCGCCTGTTGAAGAAATAGATTGTCTTGATAACCCGACACAGGTAGTAAAGGTAAATTCTCTCTATAGATATGATAAAGTTGAAATCCCCTATACTAAATTTCATAGCCCATGCTTAGATGAATTTGATGACTTTATGGCTAGACAAGAAAGTTTTAATGCTTATGTTGGTCGAGAATTAAAGAATAATGCTTTCGAGATAGGACGCTTGAGTGATTGTATGGCTAGAGTTAAAGGTGAACTTAAACTCATTAGCAAATATGCTTCCATGGTTACCACTCAAGCTGAGCAAGTACTTAATGCTCAAAGTGATTTGCTCGATGAATTAAATAATAAACATGACTTTGCTGTTAGAGTGGCTACTAGAACTGGTAGAATGACTCAGGAACCTTTGTATCCTGAAGGCCACCCTAAGAGAATCGAGCAGGATTCTCAGAAAAATAATTTAGAGGCACCTAGTTCTTCCAAAAAGAAGAAAAAGAAAAGTGATAGGACTTTGCATGCTTCTAGTGAACCTGTTGTAGACACACCTGAGAATCCCAATGATATTTCTATTTCTGATGCTGAAACACAATCAGAAGATGAACATGAACCTAGTAATAATGTTAATGATAATGTTCATGTTGATGCTCAACCTAGCAATAACAATGAAGTAGAGGTTGAAACTGCTGTAGATCTTGATAACCCACAATCAAAGAATCAACGTTATGATAAAAGAGATTTGGTTGCTAGGAAGCACGGTAAAGAAAGAGAACCATGGGTTCAAAAACCCATGCCCTTTCCTCCTAAACTATCCAAGACAAAGGATGATGAGGATTTTGAGCGCTTTGCTAAAATGATTAGACCTATCTTCTTACGCATGCGCTTCACTGATATGCTTAAATTAAATCCTTATGCTAAATACATGAAGGACATCATTACAAATAAAAGAAAGATACCGTAAGCTGAAATTTCCACCATCCTTGCTAATTACACTTTTAAGGGTGGAATACCAAAGAAACTTGGAGATCCGGGAGTACCCACTATACCATGCTCCATTAAAAGAAATTATGTTAAAACTGTTTAATGTGATCTTGGAGCCGGTGTTAGTGTTATGCCTCTCTCTTTATATCGTAGACTTGAATTGAATAAGTTGACACCTACTAAAATATCTTTGCAAATGGCTGATAAATCAACTGCTATACCTATCGGTATTTGTGAGGATGTGCCTGTTGTGGTTGCAAATGTCACTATCTTAACGGACTTTGTTATTCTTGATACCCCCGAGGACGATAGCATGTCGATTATCCTTGGTAGACCCTTTTCGAATACTGCAGGGGCTGTTATTGATTGCAACAAAGGCAATGCCACTTTTCATGTTAATGGTAATGAGCATACGGTACACTTTCCGAGGAAACAATCTCAAGTTCATAGCATCAATTCTATTGGAAAAATTCCAACTATAATTATTGGAGGTTTTGAATTTCCTCTTCCTACTGTGAAGAAAAAGTATGATATTCTTATTGTTGGGGATATTCATATCCCCGTTGAGGTAACTTAGTGTTATTCGAAATTTCTACGGTTCCATGTTATTCGGAATGAGTTTGTTAACAAGACTTGATCAACCTTGTTAGTGGATTCATTTTGATGATCATGAGATGGATGAAACTAGAAGGCACAACCTTCTGTACCCTCTTTTTACTTTCTGTTATTTAGAATAAATAAAGAAAAAATAGTATTATCTGTCTGTTTTCTGAATTATCCGTGCAATAAAAAATATCTCGAAAATAAAAGTGCTCCAGATGCCCTGCAAATTTAGTATATGTATTATTTGAGGATTTTAGGCACTGAAAACACTGCAGGGGGGCAAGCACCTGGCCAGGAGGGTGGGGGGCGCGCCCACACCCCCTGGGCGCGCCCCTGTCTCATGGGCCCATGGTGGTCCCCTCCACTTATTCCTGCACCCACACACTCCATCTTCTTCCCAAAAAAATCCCCATCCAGCTCAAGCACGAGTTCTAGCTCATTTTGTTGCGATTTTCGATCTCCCTACTCAAAGCTCCATTCACAAAACTGCTTTGGGAGATTGTTGCTTGGTATGTGACTCCTCCATTGGTCCAATTAGTTTTTGTTCTAGTGCTTTATTCTTTGCAAGTTTTTGCTGCATAGGTGACTCTGTTCTTGAGCTTGCATGTTCAATTTTTGAGGTCCCAAGCAATTCTAATGCATGATATAGGCTCTAAGCACTTGTAGGAGTAGTTGCTACCAATCTTGTTTAGTTATATTCACTTTTATTTTTTATTTTGAAGTTACTAAAAATTTCAGAAATTTTCAGAAAATGTGAAGGAGATTTTTGAGGGGCTCTTCTAGCCAAGGCTCCTAGGAAAAACAAGCTAAAGAGAAGAAAAAGGCCAAGTATAATCTTCCTCGCGTAGCGGAAGTACGGCCGTGTGAATGGCCATGTGATAATTTCTTGAGAGAAGCCGGGATTTATGAAGACTTTTATTCCTTGATTGAAAATGCAGGCCTCACCAACTTCCTCCACGACTGGATCAATCAGTATCTCTTACTCACCAATACTTTCGTGCAAAACTTTTATTATTATCCTAAGAATTCACCTCCATCAGTATCATTTCATTTATATGATGAATTCAAGCAATTGTCTTTACGTAATTTTTGTGCGGTATGTAGAATACCCTTTAAGGGCAGATTAGATGAACCACATCATAAAGATGTGAATGGCTTTGTTAACACCATTACTGTAGGGGATCCAAAAAAGGGTTCCGATGCGAGAATCTCTAGCATACACTTTCCTGTTTTATGCTACTTTGCCTTATTTGCTAGTCGATGATTAATTGGTCGTGGAAATAGTGGAAACTTTAGTGTTCCTGATAATATTATTCTATTCCATGCCTTGTTTGGTGATAATAGTTTTAGTATGGGTGCCATTATTGCTAAACGGCTGAGCCTGAACCGTAAAAAAGGCCCCATTTTTGGAGGTATCTATGTTGCACGTCTTGCTAAACATTTTGAGATACCTATTATGCACCATGAGAAAGAGGAGACAATATTGCCTCCTTATATTTTAGATTACAAGAGCATGGTAGCACATGAGTTTATTGTTCATAATGATGATAAGATGCTCCTGTATAACTTGAGATTTAATAAGAAACACATTGAGATTATTATCCTGCCTGCGCCTCTGATGTTTGATTTGACTGCAGTTAATTATCTCGTCTCGCCGGAAGCGGTGTACTCTCATCGAGGCCAAGCATCCACTTCAGAACCTGAGCCAGAACCTCCACTGGACCCTTATTGTCCATCATCTTATCAGTGGGATCCGGAGGAGATGGCTAGTCAGTGGTATCCTGATTTCACTCCTCAGTCCACCGGGGAGAGTAGCCGTGGTCCTTGGCAATAAACCAACTTAGGCCAAAAGCCTGAGCTTGGGGGAGTACGTATTTCTCACCGACTTTACATTCATGTTCACACATTATTCTAGTTGTCGGTGCTCATACTCTTTCATTGTATTATCCATGCTAGTTTAATTTCTTTTTCTAGCTTTCTTCTTGTGTGTTTGATAAACCTTAAGAAAAACCAAAAAAAATTAGTTAGTTTAAATTCCATGCTTGTAGTAGTAATTAAATGAAAACCCAAAAAGATTTCTCGTTCTTCTTTTACTTGTTGGGAGCTTTCCCGAGTAAATAGTTTTCTTTTCTTTTCTTTCCTTTGGGGGTCGAGAGTAGAAGACCATATTGAAAATGTTTAGTGGCTCTCATATGCATGATTGTTTATTTAACTTAGAGCCCATATTACTTTGTCTTCTCTCTTGAGTTGAATGCTTGCAGATTCCAGCTTAAACCAATGCACGTGCACTATTATTATTATACACATCATTTGGTCGTGCAAGTGAAAGGCAATAATGACAATATATGATGGACTGATTGAGACGAGAAAAGCTGGTATGAACTCGACCTCTCTTGTTTTTGTAAATATGATGAGTTCATCGTTCCTGATTCAGCTTATTACGAAGTAAACACATTTGCAATGACGTTTAGAGTTTATAGTTGCTTGTGCCATGATTAATTAGCTATGAGTTATAATGGTTTACCTTGCGTGCCAACATGCTATTAAAATGATTATGATGTGGTATGATGGGATGTTATCCTCCTTTGAATGAATTGAGTGACTCGACTTGGCACATGTTCATGCATGTAGTTGAAACAAATCAACATAGCCTTCACGATATTTATGTTCATGACTGTTGTCGCTCTCTCAGTTGGTCGCTTCCCAGTCTTTTGCTAGCATTCACCTGTACTAAGCGGGAATACTGCTTGTGCATCCAAACTCCATAAACCCCAAATTTGTTCCATATGAGTCCACCATACCTTCCTATATGCGGTATCTACCTGTCGTTCCAAGTAAATTTGTATGTGCCGAACTCCAAACCTTCAAATGAAATTCTATTTTGTATGCTCGAGCAACCCATGTTTCAAATAGGGTTGTCTGTATCTTCCATGCTAGGTGGGCTATTCTCAAGAGGAGTGGACTCCGCTCCTCATTCACGAGAAAATGGCCGGTAACCGGGATGCCCAGTCCCATGATCAAAAAGATCAAAGCAAATCAATATAATTAAACAAAACTCCCCCAGGGCTGTTGTTAGTTGGAGGCACTCGTTGTTTCGAGCAAGCCATGGATTGATGCTTGTTGGTGGTGGGGGAGTATAAACTTTTACCATTCTGTTTGGGAATTGCCTATAATGCATGTAGTACGGAAGATATCGCCATATCATAGTTGTTGCGTTGATAGTGAAAGTATGCCGCTCAAAATGTTATTCATCTCTATTTTAAAATCGAGCTCTGGCACCTCTACAAATCCCTGCTTCCCTTTGCAAAGGGCCTATCTATTTACTTTTATGTTGAGTCATCACCTTCTTATTAAAAAGCACCCGCTGGAGAGCACACTGTCATTTGCATTCATTATTCTCGGTTTATATTGGGTATGACTTGACTGGATCTCTTTTTACCATGAATTACAATGTTTAGTCAGTCCTTGATCTTTAAAGGTGCTCTGCATTTATGTTTTGCGGTCGTAGAAAGGGCTAGCGAGATACCATCTTGTTATATCATATTATGATTGTTTTGAGAAAGTGTTGTCATCCGAGTTTTATTATTATTGCTCGCTAGCTGATTATGCCATTGATATGAGTAAATATGAGACCTAAGTGTTATTGTGAGTATGGTTAGTTCATAATCTTTGCTGAAACTTGAATGCTGGCTTTACATATTTACAACAACAAGAGCAAATAGAGTTTGTAAAAGTTTTTCTTTATCACTTTCAGTTTATCAACTGAATTGCTTGATGACAAGTAAAGGTTTAAGCTTGTGGGAGTTGATACGTCTCCAACGTATCTACTTTTCCAAACACTTTTGCCCTTGTTTTGGACTCTAACTTGCATCATTTGAATGAAACTAACCCGGACTGACGTTGTTTTCAGCAGAACTGCCATGGTGTTGTTTATTGTGCAGAAAACAAAAGCTCTCGGAATGACCTGAAAATCCACGGAGATAACTTTTGGAAAATATAAAAAATATTGGCGGAAGAATCAAGGCTAGGGGGCCCACACCCTGTCCACGAGGGTGGGGGGCGCACCCTCCCCCTGGGCGCGCCCCCCTGTCTTGTGGGCCCCCTGATGCTCCACCGACCTCAACTCCATCTCCATATATTCTGTTTCACGGAGAAAAAATCAAAGATAAAGTTTCATCGCGTTTTACGATATGGAGCCGCCGCCAAGCCCTAATCTCTCTCGGGAGGGCTGATCTGGAGTCCGTTCGGGGCTCCGAAGAGGGGGATTCGTCGCCATCGTCATCATCAACCATCCTCCATCACCAATTTCATGATGCTCACCGCCGTGCATGAGTAATTCCATCGTAGGCTTGCTGGACGGTGATGGGTTGGATGAGATTTACCATGTAATCAAGTTAGTTTTGTTAGGGTTTGATCCCTACTATCCACTATGTTCTGAGATTGATGTTGCTATGACTTTGCCATGCTTAATGCTTGTCACTAGGGCCCGAGTGCCATGATTTCAGATCTGAACCTATTATGTTTTCATGAATATATGTGAGTTCTTGATCCTATCTTGCAAGTCTATAGTAACCTATTATGTGTTATGATCCGACAACCCCGAAGTGACAATAATCGGGATACTTCTTGGTGATGACCATAGTTTGAGGAGTTCATGTATTCTCTATGTGCTAATGCTTTGTTCCGGTTCTCTATTAAAAAGATGCCTTAATATCCCTTAGTTTCCACTAGGACCTCGCTGCCACGGGAGGGTAGGACAAAAGATGTCATGCAAGTTCTTTTCCATAAGCACGTATGACTATATTCGGAATACATGCCTACATTACATTGATGAACCGGAGCTAGTTCTGTGTCACCCTATGTTATAGCTATTACATGAGGAATCGCACCCGACATAATTATCCATCACTGATCCAATGCCTACGAGCTTTTCACATATTGTGCTTTGCTTATTTACTTTTCCGTTGCTACTGTTACAACTACTACAAAACTGCTATCTTTACTTTTGCTACTGTTACCATTACTATCATACTACTTTGCTACTAAATACTTTGCTGCAGATACTAAGTTATCCAGGTGTGGTTGAATTGGCAACTCAACTGCTAATACTTAAGAATATTCTTTGGCTCCCCATGTGTCAAATCAATAAATTTGGGTTGAATACTCTTCCCTCGAAAGCTGTTGCGATCCCCTACACTTGTGGGTTATCAATGTGCTCAAGCACGAGCAGGCTCGGCTCGGCTCGAGCGATGCACAATGAGGCAGGGTGAGTAGTTTACAGAGGCGCGGCAAGGCGAAGCGGACAGGGTGCGCGTGCGGGTGCGGATAGGCGTGCGTGAACAGAGAGGGTAGAGCGCTTGCGGTTTCGTGCGTAAGGGTCCGAACAGAGGAGCTAAAGGCATGAGCTTCTACTCGCTACCAGGGCAAGTCATGGAGGCCAGAGCTCCTGTTCGCGAAGGGCGGCGACTACTGCGTATGGAACAGAGAAGAAAAATGGGAGAAGGAGTGGAGCATCACCGTGGGTTTGCCGATGACGACGGACTCCCGGGGAAGCAGATGAGATGGCAGAGGCGCTGGTTGTCAGGGACGTACGTGTGCAGGATGAAGACGAAGAAGGGGAAGAAGACATCAAGGAGGAAGCTGATCCAGGCTCTAGGCAGTTGCCTCGGAGACGAGGACGAAGTCAGGGACGCGTGCGTCGCTCCCCGAGGAAGAAGACCACGACGTCAAGCTTGATCGCGCCGGAGTAGAGCTCGGGCATGGCGTTGGCGACGGCTATGGCATGGAGTGGCTTACCTTGCGGCGACTAGATAAGGAGAAGGGAGGAATGGAAAGAGGAGAGACCCTAGGGCACCGGGGCATGATTTATAGGAGGTAGGGTGGCTGTCCCAACCGTCAAATCAAGCCGGCTGCCGACATGGAGGTGCTGGATGTGCTGCCATACAGGAGAGAATAAGAAGAACAGGGGCGCTGCTGTTGGTGGGCTGGATGGACTGCAATGGGGGGAATAAGTGCTGCGCTAGACCATGGTTGGGCTGAGGCGCTGGGCTCTCTCTCTCCCTCTATATTCTTTCTTTTTCTCAATTTCCTCAAAAAGAAAGTAAGAGAGAAAAACTCAGAGATAAAGGGAGAGCGTGAGAGAGATATGAGAATATATCTAGAGTCCTTGCATCATGCACAATTTGAATAAATGGACTTGGCAATTTTTGTGGATAGAAAAATAATTCAAGTCTGAATTATATTCAAACTTGAGCCATTGTTAACCCAACCAAATCAAACCCAAATGAGCTGAAACATTTAGGAGTTGGTCTTGGCATGGCCCAAGATTTATAGGAAAAGATAGAACATTTATGGAGGAAGAAAATGTCACTCGCAACAATGAAAGAAAGAAGAAGGAAGGAGGAGGTGATGATGTCTGATCATACATGGAGCAATCAACAAACATAATGTAGGGGCAATGCACATGGACTTGGAAACAACATGAATGACACAATGCTATAACATGATCCATCAGGCAAAGGATGACATAATGCAAAATAATCAAAGATGAACATGATGCAATAAACAAAATATGGCAATGGCATACATCATGAGCATGACATAAAAACATAGGAATGAAATATGCAAAACAATTATGATAATGCAACAAACATAATAAAACACGACAACAACTAAAATAAATGGAAGGCATCTGGAGCATTGGTCTCAGGGCGTTACGACTCTCCTCCACTAACAGAAGATCTCGTCCCGAGATCTTAGGAACGAGACGAAAGAAAAGAAGGATGAGGTGAAATAAGAACACAAGAGAGAAGATGAACAAATACTAGAGCACTCGTTAGAAAAGAGGAACGTCAAATATGACGAGAATCAAAAGCTCAAGGAATAAGATGGACTCTGGAACCACTCCGGTTAGAACAAGGTAGAAAAGAATAAGAACGAAAGAATTTGGGCAGCACTTCGACTGAAAATGGAAGGAATAGAACATGAACTTCACAAGATGGGATGACACTTGACGAGAACAACAACACAATGCCTCTGGAAGAATTGAAAGAATGGAATGAAAAGGGATAAGAGAACAACAACTTCCACCACGAATGAGTTTGATAGCATCCTTAGAAGGAAGGATTGAACAAAGTTGTTGAGAAATCAACAACAAAAGAATAAGCTTGTTGTGGGCTTATGGAAAAACATCTCGAAACTTGAGGTGAAATTATGCCACAACCAAATGATTGAATAGCTGAGAAGAATGATGAAGTGCAAAACTCCACTTCAAAAGAATACAGAGAATTAATTGCACTTCGAGACGCAAGAAGAGAAGATACTGGAGCTCCTCCAACAAGAATCTTGCTGAACACTTGAAGAATGAATTAAATCATGAAGTACCACCATGAAGAACTCTGGTAAACAAAAGGATTAAAGAAACGAAGGTTGAAAAGAACAAGATGAAGCCTTGCGATTATTTAGATGGAGCTTCATGACAAGACAACCGAGAAAAACTTGGAACTCCAGAAAAGAAAAGATGAAAACACTTGGGACTAGATTTTATTAATCATGAACAAACTATGAAGGAAGGGATTAATCAACTTGATGAAAGAAGAATAAGAATTATGTTATGCTTATCCTCCATCAATTAAATCAATGGGAAGCAATGGATTTGCGTACTACTTATTCGCGTTGAAAATGATTAAGGGGGTATATAGCTCAAAACTTGGAAAAATCTTCTTGAGCCACCGGTAGGATTGGAAAGAATGAATGAATTGATATGATAACAAAGGAAAATGATTCATGAATGAACCACCGTAAGAATTTGAAAATGAATGAACAAAAAGAATGAATCACTGGTGAGAATTAGAAAAAGCACGAACATACTTGAGGGAATTTAGAGACAAGAGAATGAAGAGATCGCGAACTGACTAAAGAATACTTGACCAAAGCATCGGAAGAATATGGAGACGAACGGAGAGGCATCAATTCTGAATAATTGGAGAACGAAGCTGAAAACTCAGAACGAAGAAATCTTCTGGAATGATGGCCTCCGATGAAACGAAATGGAAAAATAACTCCTGACATACTCCGGATGGGTAAGAAAAGAATGCTCACAATCGAAAGGAATTTTGAGATAATATCTTGAAGCTTGAACAATGAATCTTCACGAGAACGGGCAAGATTTAAGAGAAACTCTTCTTCGGTCTTCAACGCTGAGAAGACGATGAGGAACACCACCAATATTGTTGAGATACTCCGGAATAATGAAAAGAGGAAAGGTTGAATCAAAGATGAAAAGAATTTGAAAGCGATCTTGGAGAAGACATATGATTGATGGAATCCATTCTTATGTCACACATTGAAAGAATTGGGAATAACTCTGGGACAATTAGAAGAGTCAGGTAAGATCCTGGGAAAATACCTGTGGGTTAGGGCCCACTGAAAATAAAACACCGTTGAAAAGGAATGTTGGCTGATAAATGATGCACCGGAACGATTGAAAGACTTGAATGAGGTGATAACCTCGAACTAATTGGAACATAGATGAATCTCCTGAGATGTCTTCATCACTCCGGAATGATTAAATAGTGAGAGTCGAACGAGAAAGGGGAAGCATTTGAGCCAAGGCAAGGAATACGATCAACACCGGGAAAAAAAACTTAAGTTGAGTCCACCGGAAAAGAAAAGAAGACGAATCGATGATGAACTTGACGAGAATTCACAGGTTGAGATAATTGAGGAAAGACTGAAGAGGCTCCGCACGAATGAAATTGATGCTCGAATAGAGACTCAGACTCCGGGAAGACAAAAGGGAGGGAGGGCGGGAAAAACAAAGGCAACTTGGAAGGGGGAACCGGAGAATAACTTTAAGAGAAAAGCACCGGTTGAAATAATTGAGGAAATAATGCAAAGGCTTCACACGAGTAGGATGGATACTCGATCAAGGACTCCGGCTCCGAGAAGAAAAAAAGGTGGGCGGGTGGGAAAAAGAAGACAACTGAGGGCGACATGGTTTCTGTTCAGATGACGTTGCTTCCTCGTCCGAGAAAGAGTTGAGGATTGATCTTGGCAAATACGAAGAAGATCGAATCAACTTGACGAGAAATGCACCGAAGGAACAAAGCTGACAACGCAACGATCGGAAAACTGACTGCGTGAACCTAAAGAAAAATTTGAAGGGGAAAAGAAGTAATTCAAAACACCTACATCAAGATTCCTCACCAGAGCGACGAAGGGGCTGAGGAGTAAAAAGAATTCCTACTTTCCGATATAACTAGACTCCAAAAATGGTTTTCTTCTAGACTCGACAACGGCCATGCTACGAACAATCAAGGGGGGCTCCTATGGTCGGTCGAGGCTCTGATACCAACTTGTCACGCCCAATATGCGATCCTATCAAAGAGGAACTTAAAGATCCCACCAAGGATAGGGTCGCATATTGAAGACGCTTTTGCAAGGTGGATATCATTACATCGTATCATTACATAATAGATGGGGATACATACAAAAGGCATACAATGCCACATGAATACAACAACTTCATACACAAGAGCAACATCCGACTACGAATGAAACACAAACAAAAACTCAAACGACATCCACCCTGTTAGCCCAGGATGCCAACCAGGATCCTAACCCCTAAACAAAGAAGAAGCAGAAGAAGAACTTCAAGACAAGCATACATCGCTCTCACGTCATGATCATCGCACTACCTGTACCTACAACTGGTGTTGTAGTAATCTATGAGCCACGAAGACTCAGCAATCCCATTACCATGGATATCAAGAATAGCAAAGCTTAAAGGGTATGGAATGGATAAGTGGTGAGGTTGCAGCAAGCGACTAAACAATTATATGGTGGCTAACTTACGAGTACAAGAATAAGATGAGAAGCTACGCAAACGGTCGCAAACTAGTAATGATCAATAAGTGATCCTGAACTACTTACGTTCAAACATAACCCCACCATGTTCTCTTCTGGACCCACTCGAAAAGAGACCGTCACGGTTACGCACGCGGTTGATGTATTTTAATTCGAATCTGGTGTCAGTTCTCTACAACCAGACATTAAAAGTTCCCATCTGCCACATAACTGCGGGCATGGCTCTCGAAAGTTTAAACCCTGCAGGGGTGTCCCAATTTAGCCCAAGACAAGCTCATGATCCGCGGAGGCAATCCTCCATCGCGGGACATCCGATCAGACTCGGGATCCCGGTGCACAAGACATTTCGACAATGGTAAAACAAGACTAGCAAGATCTCCCGGCGTGCTGAAACCCTGATAGTAGCCACGCGTATCTCATCTCAGGCCACGAAGGATGAGCAAAGCGAACAAGTACCAGATACCCCAAGTTGCCAAGGGGCAGCCCCGCACGATGCTCTAGTTTGGGACCAACACCATCAGCACTAGCCCCCCTGTATTATGTAGAACTAGTTGACCCGTTGCGCCAAATGGCGCAGAGACCTGCTGAAGACATGTTGTCGATGAAAATAGTTTCATGCTGCAAGAACCTTCAACTAAATCATATGCTATTTTTAAACATGTTTATTACGTTGTTAAATAATAGTCTGGAAAAAGGGAAACTTTGCATAATATGAATATGTTCAGTTTGAAAATATGGGCACTATGATGAGAGAGTAAAGTTGGCATGGTTGTATATCATGATGAGAAACCTGGCCATGCATGTTTTTCCTGCAAAAAAAGAGGAAAAAAGATAAGAAACCTAAGAAAAAACATGTCTTTGTTGTGCATATATGGAGATATAGGGATCAAGAGGTATTAGGATAGCTCATATGTTATTTAGCCCAACCCACGTAGAGCAATGCCTGTGACCCGTGAGGAGCTGAATATGAAGCGGCAGGGGATGGAGCCAGCGAAGACTATCTATCCCCTTCGTTTCTTTCTCGGTTCGTCAGCCGGGTAACAAATGGCGGAATCCATGTTCAGCATGAAAAGAAATTCCATGTTTTAGTTGTTTTAGTAGCGGGCAAGCATATATGATAACAAATTTAACCCCCTTTAATAAAAAAAAGAGACTTGTCATCTACAATGAGATATACTTACACATTTTAATTTGGTAGTAGAGTCCCATTTCAAGACCATGTCATGTTGAAAAAATGTGTATTTTTCAGTAATCTTCCGTTGCGCCAAATTGCGAAAAGAACCACACCATACGTGCTTTGAAAATATTCCATTTATCAGTATTGAGCAAGCACATATGGTTACTACAACCAGTATATAAACAAAATGAACGGGAGCTTGTATAAGGATAACCAAAGCTCAAAAGAAAAAAATGTTGTATGTGTTGTTTTTCTGATGATTTGGGTCTTGGAACACCTGAATAGGCAAGCACAATATTGCAAGTAAGAAAATGTGAAACATTGCTAATAACTTGGCTCATATACATGATAGTTTTAGGTCATACAAGCAGTGGGGAAAAGAAAAGCAGTTTATATGTGATGAAGCAAGCCTAAGTTAAATAGGTAATGCCCATACAACCAAATTCATTACAATGGATGGATTTCAGTCCTAAAACTGGAAAGTAAATATGCATAGCAGAAGTAAATCGTAGAACGTGGTTTATACACAGCACAATAGTCTTCCTGTGAGTACAACTTCTACCACACATCGCCTATAAACAAAAGAAAAGATAACCATGAGTTATTTGTACTTATAATAGAGCAACATCACAACAGAAAAGATAACCATGAGTTATTTGTACTTATAATAGAGCAACATCACAACAGTTCTAGTTATCCACATTGTTACATTGCATATATATAAGAGACGTCGTGCATGTACCTAGCGGACTGAGATCCAGTGACTTGCCTCTAGCAAGTCACATTGTAACTGGCCCCCTCTCATCTGCCGTCCAATGCAGATCCAACGCATGAGATTTGCCCAAAGCAAAACAGCCCACACCTGCAGACTTGGCAAAAGCACAACTACACAAGCATAGAAACAGGGCCGACATGGCACTCAAAACCTCTTCAGATTGCCCATTTTCACAAATGCTAATGCTAGTACATAATGACAACAGCAGCAAAGCATCAAGATATTCCAAATTACATATTTCACAGCCCACATTTGGCTTAATAAAAACACAAGAAACTGTCCAAATTGCATATTATGTACGGCAACAACACACCACTGGAACCTGTCCAAATTGTATAGTTCTCAGCCTACACTTGCAGGATTAGTGAATACAGAAGAAACAATGCTAGTAAAGTAATGGAACCTTTTCAAACTGGACAATTTTGACACTGAACACTGGATATATTAGGCAAGTATAGTTGTACACTTGGCTATAGTTTAATCCAAAGAGTGAACTAGATGCACACATGAGCAGAGATAGGCTAAAATAAAATCAGTACATATACAGGGTTTGCGCTTTGGCTCACGATCAGTTTGTGCTTTCCTTCTAATGCCCTCATTGGAACACACAAATCTGTGTGAAGTCGCTTTTCCATCAAACTTGCATCTTTTCCTCACCATATTCTACCCAAAACACCCAAGCCTCATCCGAATCTATGAACCTCATACCAACTTGAGGTATCCTCTTGCCAATTTCTGCCATTGCACAACACTTTCAAAAATGCATAACACCCGAATTCTGCCAAAATTCAAAACAACATGTATAATTAGTGGTGGACCGATCTGCTTATTAAACAATGCAAGAGGACAAACACGGATACAAAAAAGGAAGCATTGGAATCTCTGTAAATTGAAATGCATACTGCCACCAGTACATATACAGGATTGGGTTTCATGTGCACACTACTTAATAAACGGAAACTACTACTCCCTCCGTTCCCAAATATTTGTCTTTCTCGACATTTAAATGGACTACAACATATGGATGTATATAGACAAATTTTAAAGTGTAGATTCACTCATTTTGCTTCGTATGTAGTCATTTGTTGAAATCTTTTGAAAGACAAATATTTGGGAACGGAGGGAGTAGTCATCATGGCATGACCATCATAAACAAAAATTGCAGCGAAGCAGAAAATGTGCAGGTTTCATGCCCTCTCTGATTTGTTACTTGTTACTAAATCAAACAATGTTTCAGACATGGGATGTTGTATACTTGTTACTAATCAAACAACAATGCAGAGAAGCTATCTTGTAGTATACTTCCATTGCACCATGAGCAGAGATAAGCTACAATTTCAGAAAGGCGAGTCAAGATGCTGCAGATATGCAATTTTATTAAGATAAAAAAAAAACAGTCAAGCAGAACATATAGTGCATTTATACGGCTGATCTGGTGTACCAGTAAGAACAACTTCAACCAAAGTAAAATTCAGAAAATGTTGCAGTCTGAATATGAACACCAGGAGACTCACGACAGAATCATCCAGAGAGGTTCCTGTCGAATTGTGAGGTGCAGTGGCGGCGGATCTCCTCCCTCCTCTACAGCGACGTCGGAGCCCCTCGTCGCTCTACTCCATGGAAGCGTAGCTCCTCTTCCGCGACGGCGCCGAGCTGCCTCGCTTCCAGGGGCACTTGCGCAGCTTTCCTCTCTCTGCCTGGAGTCTCCCCTGCAAAAAAAAGGTTGGCTCGTGAGAAGAAGCTGCTCCCTATTTTTACAACATGACCAACAGAAGAAATCAATCCTCAGGCATTCTGAATTTGATTCCAGTGCATTCGAAATACACGCCTGATCATCAATAAAGTTCTTTAGGTACATCATTTATTTTGAAACAAACATATACTTTTGAGTTAGTTTTAGCTGTTCAATGCCTGAACCAAACAATGATTATCACTATTAATCCATACATAACAATAATCATAGCTCGAGTGCTTAGCTGTGTACGACCTATGTACATGGTTAGAAACCTACAATACTTCACATTTTAAGGACTCCTCACCCGTATAGATGGAAATGAACCTTCAGAATGTGATATTACTTGTTTCTTTTCTCAGCAAAACAACTCATGGCTTTTGTCCGTCCTTAAACAACTCCCCATTGCTGTTTCTTTTCTAGCTTTATAATAGAATAAACCACCCCGGAATTTTAGAGAACTCATGCGTACAATATGACAACTTATTAAAAGACGACATTGCCTAGCATGATTTAGAATTCACCACAGAATGTAAAATTGGTAATGGTTACCAAGATGAAGACATCATATAATGCATCTTCTGTAAAGCAAAGAAACCACACATCTATCTTTCCCCTTGAAACTGAATGAACCGCAAGACCAGCCCAAAAGGAGATTCTACTACCAATATCCTCAAATCAGCAAAATAAAAATAAGCACCATATTTTCACTACCGTTCAAACATGCCTCACTGGAGTTGAAACATAAGTAAAGCAATAGTTTTTTCCCTCGAACTCTCACACACACCTTTCAAGAGCAAAACAAACTTTCTACACACTACTGTTCAAGAAACAACAAGGCCGCAATAATCCATCATGCTCATGTCAAAACCTACCAACTCTTCTTTTATGCATTAAAATGATTTATACCAACCACAAATATCCGATTGTCCATTGCATCAGACAGGTTATGTGCATAATGCCATTGTAAAAAAAATATAAGAATGGACATGAGAGAAAATAAACCCTGCTTCTCAGCATTTTGGATCTAGGTAAAAATGGCAAATTTTAGAAATGCTAAATGTTAGGAACCACTATGTGATTCAGATTAATGTTCTTAAATTATTTTATGTACTAGTTCTCACACTGCCTATCTAAAAATGGCAAATTTTAGAAATGCTAAATGTTAGGAACCACTATGTGATTCAGATTAATGTTCTTAAATTATTTTATGTACCAGTTCTCACACTGTCTATCAATCTCCTGATATGCTCAATGAATAGCAGAGAAAAATAACTGCCGAGGGGAGTACGCCCTGCTTGTCAACTTAGGTTTCTTTACCTTGGTTGGCTCCTGACGTTGTTGTCTTTCCCAGCTTTAGACTTCTTTTGTCCATAGCAGTAGTAAAATCCTATATGGCCAACAAAATCAAAAGACCCTTTACTAATCTACTGAACTCAACAAAATCAAAAGACCCTTTTACTAATCTACTGAACTCTACGACATCAATACAACAAAAGAATTATGGGGGCTCACAAACGACATGGCCCAGTGGTCATATGCAAGGCTTGTGCAGTTAGGCAAAACATCAATAGAACAAAAGAATTATGGGGCTCACAAAAGACATGGCCCAGTGGTCATATGCAAGGCTCGTGCAGTTAGGCAAAACATTTTGAATGATTCGGAGATTTAGCAGTTGATAGCCAAATCAGCAGCATAGATCATAGCCAAGATCTGGTCCCTACAACACGAAGCCTCAAACCTATGAGCAGATCGGGCCAAGAGAAAAAAGAAAAACACTGAAACGGAAAGGGATCGTGAGACAGGATGGAGACCTGGAGGTGGACGTTCCTGTGCAGCGCCGCCGCTAGCCGTGGCGGCTTCCCTCGCCACCTGCTCATCCAGTTCTCCTGCATGAAGGAGAGAGATGGAGCCGGGTCGGGCTGCTCCTTCCCCTTGTCCCGGCTGCTGCACTGCTAGGTGCGGAGAGAGAGAGGAGGAGCAGCAACAAGGACGCAGCGACGAGGCAAAGACGGGCGGCGGGCCTCCTTCATCTTCGGCACAGATGCACCCCACCATAACTGGAGCTGCTCTTCTCCGGCACGGATCCACCGTCTGTGTGCACCTATGGTGGTGGGGGGGATGGGTAGGAGGCCATGGAGAGGCTCCTAGTGCAGAGGCCATGGCGGAGAGCGAGGAAGAGAGAGGGGCTATGGGGATCGAGGGGAAAGGGGCTAGGGTTGTGCGGCGGCTGGTGTGGATCGGGACGACCAGGGGAGAGGATGGGATTAGGTACGGTGCGAGCACGCGGAGCGGATCGGACAAAGCGTTTTGCACGCAAAAACAAGCAACCCAACCAATGAGTGCATGGCGTGAGCCCACCCGTCATTGGCCAGCAAAAATAACTGCGAGGTGAAAATGGGTTTTACTGCTGTGAAGATCCAACGGTTCAAACTCGCCCGAAGGCAGATCCGACGGCCAACGAAGGCCCAATCGGGGGAGCATCCTGGAGGTGAGTTGGCTAGCCTCTTTTTTGTTTTAAATTACTCCTCGGGTAGTGCTAACTCCTTATGCGTCATGTTTATTACTGAATTTAGTTATTATGTTGGGCAAATGGTAAAACCAATGTTGGACCTTACTGGAAGAGTTTTATTTAAAGCAAACTGTCAAGAGGGACCCATAAACCCTCATCGTGTTAGGGACGCAAACTCAAGGAACATGACACCGGTATGACGAAAACTAGGATGGCAAGAGTGGAACAAAACACCAGACATAAGGCCGAGCCTTCCACCCTTTACCAAGTATATATGTGCATTAATTAAATAAGATATATTGTGATATCCCAAGATATCCATGATATACATGTCCCAACATGGAACAACCTGCACCTGCACCTGCAACTAGCAACGCTATAAGAGGGCTGGGCAAAGTGGTAATATAGCCAAACAACAGTTTGCTGGGTAGGTGGAAAAGGTTAGAGGCTGTTTCATGTCAATTTGGGTGGCTTGATAAACAAGTGGTAGGAAGCGCGACATAGCGATAGCATGGAGACAACTAGCATAGCAATGATAGTAGTGAGATCAAGGGTAATGGTCATCTTGCCTGAAATCCCACTAGGAAGAAGAACGAGTCCATGAAGTAGACGGACGGGCATAGATGAACAGGCGTAGTTGAACGAATCCACATGATCGCAACGAAACATGAACTATCGAGAAGAAGCACAACCGAAAAGAAGCAAACAACTCGGTAAACACACAACACATAACATGGCATGATGCTCAACCAAGTATGATACATGACAAGATTAAATGTTGTTACTCATGGCAGAGATGAAGCATATGAAAACTACCTAGCTAGGCAAGTTTAAATGAGGCTGGAAACAATAAACAACAATTCCAGAAAATCCACATGCGCATATTTCGTATTTGCTACTGTTCTGCCCTAAACCATATTTTAATGTTGTTAAACAGCAAAATAAAGTGCACTATGTTAATCTATGCATTTTCCACCCCATCTACATATGAAATTTATTTAATTCGAAGCTACGGTTATTTAGTTATGAAATAAACCATTTTAACATGTTAATTAAGCAAATTAAATGCAAACAACAATTTAAACATTTTAAACATGGATGAAAGTTGGATATTATGAAACTAGATAAAATTCTAAGCATTTTACATATATAGTTTGATTAATTTGGATGCATGCATATTTAGTTATTAACAAAACAAAACAGGGGCATTTATGTAAATATGCAATGCACTTGAAAAATACTAAAACGAGAGAAGGAAAAAATATACGTGGGCCGAATTGCAACACAGTGCAGCGGCCCAGGAGGAGTTTTGGCCCAGCGGTTGAGTGTGTGAGCAAAACTAAAAGAAACAGAGAAAAATAGGGGCGTAGACAAACAGACGTAGTCGAACGAATCCACACGATCGCAACGAAACATGAACTATCGAGAAGAAGCACAACCGGAAAGAAGCAAACAACTCGGTAAACACACAACACATAGCATGGCATGATGCTCAACCAAGTATGATGCATGACAAGATTAAATGTTGTTACTCATTGCAAGAGATGAAGCATATGAAACTACCGCTAGGCAAGTTTAAATTAGGCCGAAAATAATAAACAACAATTCCGGAAAATCCCCATGTGCATATTTCGTATTTGCTACTGTTCTGCCCTAAACCATATTTTAATGTTGTTAAACAGCAAAATAAAGCGCATCATGTTAATCCATGCATTTTTTCACCCCATTTACATATGAAATTTATTTAATTCGGAGCTACGGTTATTTAGTTATGAAATACACCATTTTAACATGTCAATTAAGCAAATTAAATGCAAACAACAATTTTAACATTTGAAACATGGATGAAAGTTGGATATTATGAAACAAAATAAAATTCTAAGCATTTTACATATATAATTTGATTAATTTGGATGCACGCATATTTAGTTATTAACAAAACAAAACAGGGGCATTTATGTAAATATGCAATGCACTTGAAAAATACTAAAACCAGAGAAGGAAAAAAAACATACATGGGCCGAATTGCAACAAAGTGCAGCGGCCCAGGAGGAGTTTTGGCCGAGCGGTTGAGTGTATGTGTGCAAAACTAAAAGAAACAGAGAAAAACAGGGGCGCCTTGTACTTGAACCCCAGACCCCTCGGATGGATAGCGGTTGCGTTAGCCACTGGGCTAGCTATGCATTCATCATCTAAAGGGAGATCATCAAAAAATAAAGCAAATGTACATCGCGACCAGGACCAAACTGAAGCGTGCGCATGGGGACTCCCCGGCGACGGAGCCAGCAGCAACCACTGTTGTGATTGTAGAGGACCGACGGGGGTGCGGAAACGTGCCAGGGTGCATGTGGTAGAGCAACGACGTGAGGGTGTGGGCACGCATGAGGCCAACCCTGGCTGCTCATGACTGACGACATGAACAGAACAGAGGCGACGTGCGTGTGGATGCGCAGGAGCAGGACATGCATGGAACGCACGGGCGTGCATGGATTAGCAGGCTAAATGGGTGGTTGAGCTAGTTGACCAAAAGATCAGAGAAAAACTGAAACAAGATGAACCAAACAAGGGCTGGTCTTGCTGGTCGAGGCGTTCGACAACGGCCATGGCGGGCGTGTAGTGGGGCGTGCGGGTGTGCGGGAGAGGCTGCTGAGCAGCGCTGGCGAGCGCGGGGCAAGCGGCTGCACGGAGGTGCTCGAGCACGAGCAGGCTTGGCTCGGCTCGGGCGATGCGCGGCGAGGCAGGGTGAGTAGAGTACAGAGGCACGACAAGGCGAAGCGGACAGGGTGCACGCGCGGCTGCGGATAGGCGTGCGTGAACAGAGAGGGTAGAGCGCTTGCGGGTTTGTGCGCAAGCGTCCGAACAGAGGAGCTAAAGGCACAAGCTTTCGCTCGCTACCATGACAGGTCATGGTGGCCAGAGCTCCTGTTCACGAAGGGCGACGACTACAGCGTATGGAACGGAGTAGGAAAAATGGGAGAAGGAGCGGAGCATCATCGTGGGTTTGCCGATGATGACGGACTCGCCGGGGAAGCAGATGAGATGGCGGAGGCGCTGGTTGTCGGGGACGTATGGGTGCATGATGAAGATGAAGAAGGGAAAGAAGACATCGAGGAGGAAGCTATCCAGGCTCTAGGCAGTTGCTGCGGAGAAGAGGACAAAGTCGGGACGCGTGTGTCGCTCCCCGAGGAAGAAGAAGACGACGTCGAGCTTGATCATGCCGGAGTAGAGCTCGGGCATGGCGTTGGCGACGGCTATGGCGTGAAGTGGCTTACCTTGCGGCGGCTAGACGCGGAGGAGGGAGGAATGGAAAGAGGAGAGACCCTAGGGCACCGGGGCATGATTTATAGGAGGTAGGGAGGTGATACGTCTCCAACGTATCTACTTTTCCAAACACTTTTTCCCTTGTTTTGGACTCTAACTTGCATGATTTGAATGAAACTAACCCGGACTGACGTTGTTTTCAGCAGAACTACCATGATGTTGTTTTATGTGTAGAAAGCAAAAGTTCTCGGAATGTCCTGAAAATCCACGGAGGTACTTTTTGGAAAATATAAAAAATACTGGCGAAAGAATCAAAACCAGGGGGCCCACACCCTATCCACGAGGGTGGGGGCACGCCCCCTGTCTCGTGGGCCCCCTGGGCCTCCACTGACCTCAACTCCAACTCCATATATTCACGTTTAGGGAGAAAAAAATCAGAGAGAAAGTTTCATCGCGTTTTACGATACGGAGCCGCCGCCAAGCCCTAATCTCTCTCGGGAGGGCTGATCTGGTGTCCGTTCGGGGCTCCGGAGAGGGAGATTCGTCGCCATTGTCATCATCAACCATCCTCCATCACCAATTTCATGATGCTCACCGCGGTGCGTGAGTAATTCCATCGTAGGCTTGCTGGATGGGGATGGGTTGTATGAGATTTACCGTGTAATCAAGTTAGTTTTGTTAGGGTTTGATCCCTAGTATCCACTATGTTCTGAGATTGATGTTGCTATGACTTTGCTATGCTTAATGCTTGTCACTAGGGCCCGAGTGCCATGATTTCAGATCTGAACCTATTATGTTTTCATGAATATATGTGTGTTCTTGATCCTATCTTGCAAGTATATAGTCACCTATTATGTGTTATGATCCAACAACCCTGAAGTGACAATAATCGGGATACTTCTCGGTGATGACCGTAGTTTGAGGAGTTCATGTATTGACTATGTGCTAATGCTTTGTTCCAGTTCTCTATTAAAAGGAGCCCTTAATATCCCTTAGTTTCAGCTAGGACCCCGCTACCATGGGAGGGTAGGACAAAATATGTCATGCAAGTTCTTTTCCATAAGCACGTATGTCTATTTACGGAATACATGCCTATATTACATTGATGAACTGGAGCTAGTTCTGTGTCACCCTATGTTACAGCTATTACACGAGGAATCGTATCCGACATAATTATCCATCACTGATCCATTGCCTACGAGTTTTTCATATATTGTTCTTCGCTTATTTACTTTTCCGTTGCTACTGTTACAACTACTACAAAACCCAAAAACATTACTTTTGCTACTGTTACCTTTATTATCATACTACTTTGCTACTAAATACTTTGTTGCAAATATTAAGTTATCCAGGTGTGGTTGAATTGACAACTCAACTGCTAATACTCCAGAATATTCTTTGGCTCCCCTTGTGTCAAATCAATAAATTTGGGTTGAATACTTTACCCTCGAAAGTTGTTGCGATCCCCTACACTTGTGGGTTATCAAGACTAATTTCTGGCGCCGTTGCCGAGGAGCATAGCTCTATTCTCTGAGTCACTTGGGATTTATATCTGGTGATCACTATGAAGAACTTGAAAGATGACAGAACTACGATTTTTTCCTCAACTACGAGGGGAGGTAAGGAACTGCCATCTAGCTCTACACTAGATTCTTCTTCTGTTTTGAGTAAGCTTGCGACACCTAAACCTGCTACTGCTATGAATTCTGATATGTCGCATGTTATTGACGATGCCACTCCTGCTATGCATGATACTTATGATGAAACTACTTCTGTGCATGATACTACTTTGCCATTAGGTGAATTTTTCTTGATGAACAACTTGCTAGAGTTAGGGGGAATGAAATTATTGAAGATGCTATTATTGATGATAGTGATGATGAAAATTCTCCCAATGATTATGAATTGCCTGTTGTTCCTGAGGGTTATGTTATGAATGAAGAAGCTGCTAGAGCTATCTTTGCTTGCAATGATAGATATGATCTTAAGAAATTATTAGCTAAATGGAAGCAGCAGTCTCTTAATGCTAGAATGAAACCTGACCCTGCTTTTGCTACTTCATCTATCTGTGTTACTGATAAGGATTATGACTTCTCTGTTGATCCTGAGATTATTACTTTAGTTGAATCTGATCCTTTTTATGGCCTTGAATCTGAAACTGTTGTGGCACATCTTACCAAGTTGAATGATATAGCCACCCTGTTTACTCATGATGATAAATCTCACTATTTTTATATCCTTAAGATATTTCCGTTCTCATTAAAGGGTGATGCTAAGACTTGGTATAATTCTCTTGCTCCTAGTTGTGTGCGTAGTCCCCAGGATATGATTTATTACTTCTCTGCTAAATATTTCCCTGCTCATAAGAAACAAGCTGCCTTGCAAGAAATATACAATTTTGTGCAAATCAAAGAAGAGAGTCTCCCACAAGCTTGGGGGAGGCTTCTCCAATTACTTAATGCTTTGCCTGATCATCCTCTTAAGAAAAATGAAATAATTGATATCTTTTATAATGAACTAACCGATGCTTCCAAGGACTACTTGCATAGTTGTGCTGGTTGTGTTTTCAGGGAAAGAACAGTCGACGAAGCTGAATTACTATTGAATAATATGTTGACTAATGAAAATAATTAGACTCTTCCTGAGCCAATTCCTGAGGCAATTCCTGAACCAATTAAGCCAACTCCTGAGCCTATTCCTAAACCCACTCCGAAGAAGAGTGGTGTTTTATTTCTCAGTCCTGAAAATATGCAAGAGGCAAAGAAATCAATGAAAGAAAAAGGTATTAAAGTTGAAGATGTTAAGAATTTACCTCCTATTGAAGAAATACATGGTCTTAATATACCGCCTATTGAAGAACCACATTGTTTTGATCACCCGACACAGGTAGTAAAGGTAAATTCTCTCTATAGATACGATAAAGTTGAAATCCCATCTACTAAATTTCATAGCCCATGCTTAGATGAATTTGATGTCTTTATGGCTAGACAAGAAAGTTTTAATGCTTATGTTGGTAGAGAGTTAAAGAATAATGCTTTCGAGATAGGACGCGTGAGCGATAATATGGCTAGAGTTAAAGGTGAACTCAAACTCATTAGCAAATATACTTCTATGGTTGCTACTCAAGCTGAGCAAGTACTTAAAGCTAAAAATTATTTGCTTGATGAATTAAATAATAAAAATGATTATGCTATTAGAGTGGCTACTAGAACTGGTAGAATGACTCAGGAACCTTTGTATCCTGAAGGCCACCCTAAGAGAATCGAGCAAGATTTTCAGAGAAACAACTTAGAGGCACCTAGTTCTTCTAAAAAGAAGAAAAAGAAAAACGATAGGACTTTGCATGCTTCTAGTGAACCTACTGTAGACACACCTGAGAATCCCAATGATATTTATATCTCTGATGCTGAAACACAATCAGGTGATGAACATGAACCTAGTAATAGTATTAATGATAATGTTCATGTTGATGCTCAACCTAGCAAAAACAATGAAGTAGAGATTGAACCTGCTATTGATCTTGATAACCCACAATCAAAGAATCAACATTATGATAAGAGAGATTTTGTTGCTAGGAAGCACGATAGAGAAAGAGAACCATGGGTTCAGAAACCCATGCCCTTTCCTCCTAAACCATCCAAGACAAAGGATGATGAGGATTTTGAGCGCTTTGCTGAAATGATTAGATCTATCTTCTTACGTATGCGCTTAACTGATATGCTCAAAGTAAACCCTTATGCTAAGTATATGAAGGATATCATCACAAATAAAAGAAAGATACCTGAAGCTGAAATTTCCACCATCCTTGCTAATTACACTTTTAAGGGTGGAATACCAAAGAAACTTGAAGACCCCGGGGTACCAACTATACCATGCTCCATTAAAAGAAATTATGTTAGAACTGCTTTATGTGATCTTGGAGCCGGTGTTAGTGTTATGCCTCTCTCTTTATACCGTAGACTTGAATTGAATAAGTTGACACCTACTGAAATATCTTTACAAATGGCTGTTGTGTTATGTCGGTATTTGTGAGGATGTGCCTGTTGTGGTTGCAAATGTCACTATCTTAACGGACTTTGTCATTCTTGATATTCCCGAGGACGATAGTATGTCGATTATCCTTGGTAGACCTTTTTTGAATACTGCAGGGGCTGTTATTGATTGCAACAAAGGCAATGTCACTTTGCATGTTAAGGGTAATGAGCATATGGTACACTTTCCGAGGAAACAATCTCAAGTTCATAGCATCAATTCTATTGGAAAAGTTCCAACTATCATTATTGGAGGTTTTGAATTTCCTCTCCCTACTGTCAAGAAAAAGTATGATATTCTTATTGTTGGGGATTTTCATATCCCCGTTGAGGTAACTTAGTGTTATTCGAAATTTCCCCGGTTCTGTGTTATTCGGAATGAGTTTGTTAACAAGACTTGATCAACCTTGTTAGTGGATTCATTTTGATGATCACGAGATGGATGAAACTAGAAGGCACAACTTTCTGTACCCTCTTTTTACTTTCTGTTATTTAGAATAAATAAAGCAAAATAATATTATCTGTCTATTTTCTGAATTATCCGTGCATTAAAAAAATATCCTGAAAATAAAGTGCTCCAAATGCCTTGTAAATTTAGTATGATTTTTTTATGGAATATTTGAGGATTTTAGGCACTGAAATCACTGCAGGAGGGGCAAGCACCAGGCCACGAGAGTGGAGGGCACGCCCACCCCACCTAGGCGTGCCCCCCTGTCTCGTGGGCCCCTGGTGGCCCCCCTCCACTTATGCCAGCACCCACACACTTCATCTTCTACCCAAAAAAATCCCCATCCAGCTCAAGCACGAGTTCTAGCTCATTTTGCTGCGATTTTCGATCTCCTTGCTCAAAGCTCCATTCACAAAACTGCTTTGGGAGATTGTTGCTTGGTATGTGACTCCTCCATTGGTCCAATTAGTTTTTGTTCTAGTGCTTTATTCATTGCAAATTTTTTTTGCTTAGGTGACCATGTTCTTGAGCTTGCATGTTAAATTTATGAGGTCCTAAGCAATTCTAATGCATGATATAGGCTCTAGGCACTTGTAGGAGTAGTTGCTACCAATCTTGTATAGTTTTATTCACTTTTATTTTGAAGTTACTAAAATTTCAGAAATTTTCAAAAAATGTTAAGTAAACTTTTGAGGGGCTCTTCTAGCCAAGGCTCTCTGAAAAAACAAGCCAAAGAGAAGGAAAAAGCCAAGTATAATCTTCCTCGCTTAGCCGAAGTACGGTCGTGTGAATGGCCATGCGATTATTTCTTGAAAGAAGCTGGAATTCATGAAGATTTTTATTCTTTGGTCGAGAACGCAGGCCTCACCGGTTTCCTCCACAACCGGATCGATCAGTACCTCTTACTCACCAATACTTTCGTGCAAAATTTTTATTATTATCCTAAGAAGTCACCGCCTGCAGTATCATTTCATTTATATGATGAATTCAAAGAAATGTCTCTACGTAATTTTTGCGCGGTGTGTAGGATACCCTATGAGGGAGAATTAGAGGAACCCCATCGTAAAGATGTGGATGGCTTTGTTAACACTATCGTTGTAGAGAAGCCAAAGAAGGGTTCCGAGGCGAAAATCTCTAGCATACACTTTCCTGTTTTATGATACTTTGCCATATTTGCTAGTAGATGCTTGATTGGTCGTGGAAATAGTGGAAACTTTAGTGTTCCTGATATTATCATTCTTCAACATGCCTTACTTGGATACAATAATTTTAGTATGGGTGCCGTCGTTGCTAAACGGCTAGACCTGAATCGTACAAAAGGCCCCATATTTGGAGGTATCTATGCTTCACGTCTTGCTAGACATTTTCAGATACCTATTAGGCACCATGAGAAAGATGAGACAAAATTGCCTCCTCACATTTTAGATTACAAGAGCATGGTGGCACACACATTTATTGTTGACAACAAAGAGAAGATGCTCTTGTATAACCTTAGATTTAATAAGAAACACAATGAGACTATTATTTTGCCTGCGCCTCTGATACGTCTCCAACGTATCTATAATTTTTGATTGCTCCATGCTACTTTATCTACTGTTTTGGACTATATTGGGCTTTATTTTCCACTTTTATATTACTTTTGGGACTAACCTATTAACCGGAGGCCCAACCCAGAATTGCTGTTTTTTTGCCTATTTCAGTGTTTCAAAGAAACGGAATATCAAACGGAGTCCAAATGGAATGAAACCTTCGGGAACGTGATTTTCCAACCGAACGTGTGTGACGCCCGGGTAATCAAGCTACAGTAACCCTGCGCTAATGATGCCACGTCACCTAGGTTACTGTTGGTAAACTCGTGTTAGTTCAAAACGATTCAAATTCAAATTTAAAATATAGGCAAACAACAAAAGTTTTCAAATAATAAAACTAAAATGTTCTGGTTGTGCCAAATAATGCGTAGGTGATAATGGTGGAGAAACCACACTTGTATAAAATATGTAAATACTCAAAATGAATAAAATGGTAGCAAAAACAATTAGTTAAATGATTATAAAATAATAAACAGATACAAATGATTTTATACTAGGTGCCAAGTTGATTGCGGTAGTGGCATAAGTATTAAAAATATTTTAGGTGCAACTTGGGTTTTTCATAAACATCGAAATTTAATAAAACAGAAAAGAAGCAAAGAAACAAAATAGAAAAACAAACTAACAAAAAAAGGGAAAAAGAAACCCCCAAACCCCCGGGCCAACCGACCCAGCTAGCCAACCGGCCGGCCCAGTCGGCCAGCCCACCCAGGCCGGCCCACCTCCCCCCCCCCCGCACAACCGGCCAGCCCAGCCACCCCGCTCTAACCCTAGCCCTCACCTCTCGCTCCCTTCATTCCCTCCCGTGCGCCGCCACACACACACGACGCACGAAACGCCTCTGCCCGACCCCCACTCCCCCCTCGCTCCTCTCACTCCCTCATCTCTCCCTCCCCCCGATCCAGATCGGATCGGGGCTGGCCCCGTGGCCGTCGCCCTGTGCCGCCTCGCAGGCCCCTGCCCTCGTCCTCGCGCCCCCGTCCCCTCTCCCTCGACGACTCCTCTCGCTGCGCCGACCGCGACCGCGCCCTCGACGTCTGACGCCGCCCCGTCATCATCTCCTCCCCGCCGGTCCTCACCGACCCACGCCGCACCCGAGGACCCTGCGCCGCCCCGACGCCACTGGAGTCGCCTTCGCCCCGCAGCCCCGGCGCCTCCCCGAGCAGTCTTTAGCACAACTTCAGGGCCCCGGTGAGGCCCCGTCCACCCCTCCTCCGCTTTCCCTCCGTCCCGGGACGCACCGCCGCGCTCACTGGCCGTCCTCGCCTCGCCCGCGCCCGCGCTGGCCGCCGTGGCCTCGCCGCCGCCGGGCACAGCCCTGGCCGGCCTCGCCTCCCCTCGCGTGGTGGGCGCCTAGGCACGCCCCCGCACCCACCTGCGCCGAACCCCGCTCGTGTTCCCCCTGTTGCTGCCGGCGAGCCCGCGTCCCACCGCGCCATGGCTGGAGCCTCGCCGCGCCGCGGCGGCTTTCGTCCGCCGCGCCCCCTCGCCAGTCCCGTTCGGCCGGACGCCCGACGCACGCCCTTCGCCCGTTACGCCCGTATACCCAGCGCCCGCGTGCCCGTGCCTGTTAAGGCCCCTGGGGCCTATGACAGATGGGCCCCATGCCCATAACGTTTTACAAAAAAAAAGAAATTAAAAATAAATAAATAAATAAATAAATGATTTAATAAAATTAATTATTAATTAATTAATTATCTAATGAATTAATTAAGTTAATTAATCCGGTTTAATTAATTTAATTAACTAGGTAGGTTAATTAAATAGTAATTATATTGACTAATCTATTATTAACCTAAACAGACAATGACAGGTGGGTCCCACTGGACCCACATGTCAGGTTGACCAAGTCAACCCTATTGACTGCTGACGTCAGCATGACATCATGCTGACGTCATAAATACATTTTTTCGAATTAATTAAATAATTAATTAAATTTCAGAAATTAATAAAATCTTTAGAAAATCATATCTTTTAATCCGTAACTCGGATTAAAATATTTTCAACATGAAAGTTGCTCAGAACGACGAGACGAACCCGGATACGCAGCCCGTTCGTCCACCACACACCTCTAACATACCAAACACGCAACTTTCCCCCTCCGGTTCATCTGTCCGAAAACGCGAAACACCGGGAATACTTTCCCGGATGTTTCCCCCCTTCGTCGGTATCAACTACTACCGCGATTGGGCACACCTAGCATCGTTACTTGTCATGTCATGCATCGATATGCATTTGTTTGCACTGTATTCATTGTTTCTTCCCCCTCTTCTCTCTGGTAGACTACGAGACCGACGCTGCTGCTGCCCAGTTCGACTACGGAGTTGACGACCCCTCTCTCTTGCCAGAGCAACCAGGCAAGCCCCCCCCTTGATCACCAGATATCGCCTATTCTCCTCTATACTGCTTGCATTAGAGTAGTGTAGCATGTTACTGCTTTCGTTAATCCTATTCTGATGCATAGCCTGACATTGTCGCTACATCTGTTGATACCTTACCTGCAATCCTAAATGCTTAGTATAGGATGCTAGTTTATCATCATTGGCCCTGCATTCTTGTCAGTCTGCCTTGCTATACTATCGGGCCGTGATCACTTGGGAGGTGATCACGGGTATATACTATACATACATACATACTATACAGATGGTGACTAAAGTCGGGTCAGCTCGAAGAGTACCCGCAAGTGATTCTGATGAGGGGGCTGAAAGGACAGGTGGCTCCATCCCGGTAGAGGTGGGCCTGGGTTCCCGACGGCCCCCGGCTGTTACTTTGTGGCGGAGCGACAGGGCAGGTTGAGACCACCTAGGAGAGAGGTGGGCCTAGCCCTGTTCGGCGTTCGCGGATACTTAACACGCTTAACGAGATCTTGGTATTTGATCTGAGTCGGCTACGAGCCTATACGCACTAACCATCTACGTGGGAGTAGTTATGGGTATCCCGACGTCGTGGTATCAGCCGAAGCACTTCAGACGTCAGCGACGGAGCGGCGCGCGCCGAATTGGACTGGAACACCACTAGGCTAGGTCTGCTTTTGGCCGCCCTCGCAACGTGCAGGTGTGCTATGGGCGATGGGCCCAGACCCCTGTGCGCTTAGGTTTAGACCGGCGTGCTGGCCTCTCTGTTTTGCCTAGGTGGGGCTGCGACGTGTTGATCTTCCGAGGCCGGGCATGACCCAGGAAAGTGTGTCCGGCCAAATGGGATCGAGTGTGTTGGGTTATGTGGTGCACCCCTGCAGGGAAGTTAATCTATTCGAATAGCCGTGATCTTCGGTAACAGGACGACTTGGAGTTGTACCTTGACCTTATGACAACTAGAACCGGATACTTAATAAAACACACCCTTCCAAGTTCCACAGACAACCCGGTGATCGCTTTTCCGCAGGGCGACGAGGAGAGGATCGCCGAGTAGGATTATGCTATGCGATGCGATTGGAGATGCGCTTGGAGATGCTACCTGGATATGCTACTTGGAGATGCTACTTGGAGGACTTCAATCTACTCTCTTCTACATGCTGCAAGACGGAGGCTGCCAGAAGCGTAGTCTTCGACAGGATTAGCTATCCCCCTCTTATTCTGGCATTCTGCAGTTCAGTCCACTGATATGGCCTCCTTACACATATACCCATGCATATGTAGTGTAGATCCTTGCTTGCGAGTACTTTGGATGAGTACTCACGGTTGCTTTTCTCCCTCTTTTCTCCCTTTCCCTTCTACTTGGTTGTCGCAACCAGATGCCGGAGCCCAGGAGCCAGACGCCACCGTCGATGACGACTACTACACTGGAGGAGCCTACTACTACATGCAGGCTGCTGACGACGACCAGGAGTAGTTTAGGAGGATCCCAGGCAGGAGGCCTGCGCCTCTTTCGATCTGTATCCCAGTTTGTGCTAGCCTTCTTAAGGCAAACTTGTTCAACCTATGTCTGTACTCAGATATTGTTGCTTCCGCTGACTTGTCTATGATCGAGCACTTGTATTCGAGGCCTCGAGGCCCCTGGCTTGTATTATGATGCTTGTATGACTTATTTATGTTTTAGAGTTGTGTTGTGATATCTTCCCGTGAGTCCCTGATCTTGATCATACACGTTTGCGTGCATGATTAGTGTACGATTGAATCGGGGGCGTCACAAGTTGGTATCAGAGCCGACTGCCTGTAGGAATCCCCCTTTCCAACTCCTCGGCCGAAGTCGAGTCTAGACATTTTGAAACTTTTACTAACATGGCTGTGTGTCTTACGGGCACACGTTGCCATTGGGTGGTATTAGGATCTTTTATTCCTTATCCATACTCTGGGATTCTGATCTCTCTTCTATTCGGGTTAAATGAATTTTACTAAATCTAACATTAGGATCTCGTTATCACTTTCACCCGGAGAGCCCCTTATTACTGATGATCGTCTGCTGCACCAGAAGACCCTGAAGATACTCTCCGTTGTTAACTCGAGAACTTGTGTTCATCGCGTTTGCAATTCCCCTTCCACCGTAAACCCTTATGGATAACTACTTGCAGTTGTTATTCTTACCTTCATCCCCAGTTGGTCTTGTTATTACAAGATACCTTGAAAAACTCGTCGTTGTTTCAATAATCCCTTGAGCTTACTGCCTTGCTGTTCTTGTCACTTGAATACCCCTACGGTTAATTCTCGCATTTATAGAATATCCGCTCATCCCCCAGTTGTTTATGTGTTACACAAAAGTCTTCGAAATACCACCCGATATTCCAAAAATCCTCAGCAACCTATTGCTCTGGAATTTCTTGTTTGCTTTCATTATGATTAATCCCATAAGTATAGAAATCTTATTGACATTCCTTGTCATTATCATTTTGAGTCTGTTGACTCAATATGTGGCGAATGCAAGTAATCATCAGTTGATCCTTTTAAATTATCTCTCCAGCTCAGACGTCTTTCAAACGTGAGCTGGTTCTCGACCAAACTATCTGTCATCGATTGTGCCTCTGGTATATTCAATTGATCCATCCTTGATCAGAACGTCTGCTTCTGATCCTTTGTTTTGGAAATCATAATTCCTTTTTATTTAAGCTTTGAATTATTCAGATGATTCCATAACCTGTTGCATTTGCATTCCTTCCTCTTCTGGTTGAGTACCGATACTCATATCAGATCCTTTGTGGACTACCAAGTCCTTTGTTGGATTGTTATCCGGCAGTGTCCTTCACATTTGAACACCTTGTGAGTTCTTCCCCTTATACATGATGCCCTTGTTAAGTTGTATCCTCTGCTTGGCCAACCATGCTCTGCTTTCGGGCTTGTGTTATTTACTTCTGAACTTTGTAGTGTATGTTCCTAAGATAACCGATGGGTTGGACCAAGGCCTTCCCTAGACTGTGCAAACCCGAGAGTTTTCACGAGTTATATTCTTCGGGTGATTACCAAATAAAATTTCAACACTACGACTTCGTCGAAAATGAGAAGTGAATGAAAAGGTATGCATTGGAGAAGTGGGAGTCGACCTTGAACTTGTGTTCATGCCCATGGACACGATGTAGATCTTATCATTAAAGCTTCTCTTAAATGAATTATTCCTTGGTATAAGTTCATCTTATATCTAGGATCTGGCCTTCTGCAATCGTGGTTCCGACCATGATTGTTCTTCTTTGATCTCTTTTCTCGGACAAGTTAAAACAATTGTCTTCTATGGATCAATACACCAGTCCAACCTTTACTTTGATCTGTCGTCGAGTATTACCCCCCTGGTATCTCGAGATTATCATGGAACTGCATAACTTTTTATGAGTTCTTCATCAAGTGCTACCTTCCCACCGATTCCAATTTTTTTTGTGGGCTCTGAGTTATTGAACACTCAAAGACACCGATAACTGAACCGAGTCCGCTTTTCGGTTCAACAACTCTTCAGTAAGCTTCTATAAGTACGAGTTGGTACCCGATCACGCCATTCCTAGCCTGTTTGGCTATATCATTGTCGTGACGATTCTAACTGTGCTACCTGGTCCTTATTCTCGGAGCACCAATTTTCGACGATGAACTAACCTTATGTCGATCCTCATCGTCATATCATTTCGCCTTGAACAACAAGCTTGGTTTCGAGTTTGTGTCGTAACTGTGGTTCCAATAACCTCTTGCTCATCATTCCTTTGACTTGATGTCGTCGCTGATTGACTACATCTGCATGAAATCTCTCGACAATTGTGTCGTGATCATCATCAACCTTATGAGCTCTTCCAGGAATTCAATTGAATTCATGATGGGTAATACCATCCTTGCCCCTCGATGATTCCTGTTCTCATCGACCACTTTATTGCCTTCCGTTCAACACAACTTGTTCGTGTTTTGTGTAAACCTTGAGATCAGTGCTACCCAGCAGTTGATCTTCCTTACCTCGGAAGTATTACCATATCTTTTTGTCAAGAATGTGGTGAGAATTTCACCACCTCTTAATAATTCTTGATATCATAATACTTCTTGCCATCTTCGTTCATTCCTTGGTCCCCGTATTGTTTTCAACCGGAATACCGACAATGGAGCTATGACGTGTGAATTCAAAACTTCTAGCAACCCTATTGCTTTGAAGTGAATGGGCGATAGTTCATTCTAAGTCCTTTGCTAATTGAATCACCATTCTGACATTGGTCGTGCAACCCAACCCATATTTCGGGCGCACCTTTCAACCAATGTTTAATTGTGTATGTTTTCCTCGAGCATACTTCCCTATATCATTCGATCTGACAAATGTTATCTCCTTGTTCACTTAATGGTGGAAATCCATCTTTTGGGAATCTCGGTGAATTGTCGTTGAGTTCACCAGACACCTCCTTGTCCTCTCCTTGGATTAATGATGAACTCTTGTTAACGGAAGTCACTTCATAGTTCATTTCCCGAGAATCTTTCAATGTCATCCCGTCAATTAGTGTTGCACCTTTCTTCTCAGGCATCCTGAGCCTGAGGTATCCTGACACCAATCATACCTGAATCTCCGTCAGATATGATGGTTAGGACAACTTTCCAAGAGTTGTGATATTGATCCTTTGATGACCCGGTAACATGATGTCATGCCTAGCACCCCCCCCCCCCGGCTGGAGGACCTATCATTATAGATTCCTTTTCAGCAAGGCTATCCATTCATCCATGAGGAAATTGTAAGACTTATTCTACAAGATATTCCTGATGGATCCTTCGTGTTTCCAAAGTCTGATCTTCACACGAAGACCATGTCAAGGCTATCTCGAAGCATGTCAATGGTACTCCGATTTTCAACAGGAACATTTGAAGCACGATGCTAAATTTTGTTTATCATTTATCCTAACACCATTGTATGGGTAATGTTATGATATTTCTCTCCCCTTTCCTGAAGGGTTTTCTACGTTATATCCTATCATGGATATCATGCTCTGCTTGTCCTTGGGAAGGATTTACCCCTGAAAGATGTGTTTAAACACATTTTCCTTTCCATTGTTCTGTTTAAACATAATAATCACTTTTCCTTTCCATTGGTTTGTTTAAACCTTCTTGTGATCTATATAATATAAGCAGTAATATCCCTGCTCAAGTAAACACCTCGGTGTACCATCTTGTCTGGTGTAACCCTGTTACTATTGTTGATGACATTCCGGTAGCCACCGATGGACGAGAACTTTGCCTATTGGTCCGCCTCGTTCAACGAGCAGGAAATGGTTCTCTTCGTCCCTCGCCCTTGGTATCGATGTTGTTGCCGACATATCTGACAGGCTACCCTTTGATACGCCTTACTATCATGACCGTGCAAAATGTCGGCCCCCTTCCTACTTTCAACCACATGGTGGGCCCATAACCCATAGTTCCACAGGATCGAAACCTGACTCTCCTGCACCCCCTCTTCCCAAGGTTGTTCCTCGCGTGCGGCCTCGTATGTAATTCACGGGCCACCGTCCTAAGTGATCTATTCTGGTAGCAGACGCAATACTCAATCTCATTGCTCTGGACCCCTTTCGCATGTTGTTTCAGACATCGAACAATGGCCTATCCGTTTGAAACTTCTCATGGTACCTTCTTACTTTACTCTCGATATTTTCTTAAGTTCAATTCGAGAGTTACTTCCTACCCCATTCCCCGATGTTATCTACCAAATAGTCAACCTTGCCGAGGCCCGTTCTCCCGGAATACTCCCCCTTTATTCTTTCGTTAGTACGATGGAGTTTCTGAAGAAAGGATGCCGACTTCATCTTAATGACCTAAAGCAGAAAAATGAAGACATCAATGTAACGGATCGACCTCTTCGAGAAGAGCAACCAGAGACGAGAAGATTCGTTAGGATTTCGTAACCAGACCTTTCCCCTAGTCCCCCTCTTAAATCTCGGGACGAGATTTCTTGTAGTGGAGGAGAATTGTGACGCCCGGGTAATCAAGCTACAATAACCCTGCGCTAATGATGCCACGTCACCTAGGTTACTGTTGGTAAACTCGTGTTAGTTCAAAATGATTCAAATTCAAATTTAAAATATAAGCAAACAACAAAAGTTTTCAAATAATAAAACTAAAATGTTCTGGTTGTGCCAAATAATGCGTAGGTGATAATGGTGGAGAAACCACACTTGTATAAAATATGTAAATACTCAAAATGAATAAAATGGTAGCAAAAACAATTAGTTAAATGATTATAAAATAATAAACAGATACAAATGATTTTATACTAGGTGCCAAGTTGATTGCGGTAGTGGCATAAGTATTAAAAATATTTTAGGTGCAACTTGGGTTTTTCATAAACATCGAAATTTAATAAAACAGAAAAGAAGAAAAGAAATAAAATAGAAAAACAAACTAACAAAAAAAAAGGGAAAAAGAAACCCCCAAACCCCCGGGCCAACCGACCCAGCTAGCCAACCGGTCGGCCCAGTCGGCCAGCCCACCCAGGCCGGCCCACCTCCCCCCCCCCGCACAACCGGCCAGCCCAGCCACCCCGCTCTAACCCTAGCCCTCACCTCTCGCTCCCTTCATTCCCTCCCGTGCGCCGCCACACACACACGACGCACGAAACGCCTCTGCCCGACCCCCACTCCCCCCTCGCTCCTCTCACTCCCTCATCTCTCCCTCCCCCCGATCCAGATCAGATCGGGGCTGGCCCCGTGGCCGTCGCCCTGTGCCGCCTCGCAGGCCCCCGCCCTCGTCCTCGCGCCCCCGTCCCCTCTCCCTCGACGACTCCTCTCGCTGCGCCGACCGCGACCGCGCCCTCGACGTCTGACGCCGCCCCGTCATCATCTCCTCCCCGCCGGTCCTCACCGACCCACGCCGCACCCGAGGACCCTGCGCCGCCCCGACGCCACTGGAGTCGCCTTCGCCCCGCAGCCCTGGCGCCTCCCCGAGCAGTCTTTAGCACAACTTCAGGGCCCCGGTGAGGCCCCGTCCACCCTTCCTCCGCTTTCCCTCCGTCCCGGGACGCACCGCCGCGCTCACTGGCCGTCCTCGCCTCGCCCGCGCCCGCGCTGGCCGCCGTGGCCTCGCCGCCGCCGGGCACAGCCCTGGCCGGCCTCGCCTCCCCTCGCGTGGTGGGCGCCTAGGCACGCCCCCGCACCCACCTGCGCCGAACCCCGCTCGTGTTCCCCCTGTTGCTGCCGGCGAGCCCGCGTCCCACCGCGCCATGGCCGGAGCCTCGCCGCGCCGCGGCGGCTTTCGTCCGCCGCGCCCCCTCGCCAGTCCCGTTCGGCCGGACGCCCGGCGCACGCCCTTCGCCCGTTACGCCCGTATACCCAGCGCCCGCGTGCCCGTGCCTGTTAAGGCCCCTGGGGCCTATGACAGATGGGCCCCATGCCCATAACGTTTTACAAAAAAAAAAGAAATTAAAAATAAATAAATAAATGATTTAATAAAATTAATTATTAATTAATTAATTATCTAATGAATTAATTAAGTTAATTAATCCGGTTTAATTAATTTAATTAACTAGGTAGGTTAATTAAATAGTAATTATATTGACTAATCTATTATTAACCTAAACAGACAATGACAGGTGGGTCCCACTGGACCCACATGTCAGGTTGACCAAGTCAACCCTGTTGACTGCTGACGTCAGCATGACATCATACTGACGTCATAAATACATTTTTTCGAATTAATTAAATAATTAATTAAATTTCAGAAATTAATAAAATCTTTAGAAAATCATATCTTTTAATCCGTAACTCGGATTAAAATATTTTCAACATGAAAGTTGCTCAGAACGACGAGACGAACCCGGATACGCAGCCCGTTCGTCCACCACACACCTCTAACATACCAAACACGCAACTTTCCCCCTCCGGTTCATTTGTCCGAAAACGCGAAACACCGGGAATACTTTCCCGGATGTTTCCCCCCTTCGTCGGTATCAACTACTACCGCGATTGGGCACACCTAGCATCGTTACTTGTCATGTCATGCATCGATATGCATTTGTTTGCACTGTATTCATTGTTTCTTCCCCCTCTTCTCTCCGGTAGACTACGAGACCGACGCTGCTGCTGCCCAGTTCGACTACGGAGTTGACGATCCCTCTCTCTTGCCAGAGCAACCAGGCAAGCCCCCCCCCTGATCACCAGATATCGCCTATTCTCCTCTATACTGCTTGCATTAGAGTAGTGTAGCATGTTACTACTTTCGTTAATCCTATTCTGATGCATAGCCTGACATTGTCGCTACATCTGTTGATACCTTACCTGCAATCCTAAATGCTTAGTATAGGATGCTAGTTTATCATCATTGGCCCTACATTCTTGTCAGTCTGCCTTGCTATACTATCGGGCCGTGATCACTTGGGAGGTGATCACGGGTATATACTATACATACATACATACTATACAGATGGTGACTAAAGTCGGGTCAGCTCGAAGAGTACCCGCAAGTGATTCTGACGAGGGGGCTGAAAGGACAGGTGGCTCCATCCCGGTAGAGGTGGGTCTGGGTTCCCGACGGCCCCCGACTGTTACTTTGTGGCGGAGCGACAGGGCAGGTTGAGACCACCTAGGAGAGAGGTGGGCCTAGCCCTGTTCGGCGTTCGCGGATACTTAACACGCTTAACGAGATCTTGGTATTTGATCTGAGTCGGCTATGAGCCTATACGCACTAACCATCTACGTGGGAGTAGTTATGGGTATCCCGACGTCGTGGTATCAGTCGAAGCACTTCAGACGTCAGCGACGGAGCGGCGCGCGCCGAATTGGACTGGAACGCCACTAGGCTAGGTCTGCTTTTGGCCGCCCTCGCAACGTGCAGGTGTGCTATGGGCGATGGGCCCAGACCCCTGTGCGCTTAGGTTTAGACCGGCGTGCTGGCCTCTCTGTTTTGCCTAGGTGGGGCTGCAACGTGTTGATCTTCCGAGGCCGGGCATGACCCAGGAAAGTGTGTCCGGCCAAATGGGATCGAGCGTGTTGGGTTATGTGGTGCACCCCTGCAGGGAAGTTAATCTATTCGAATAGCCGTGATCTTCGGTAACAGGACGACTTGGAGTTGTACCTTGACCTTATGACAACTAGAACCGGATACTTAATAAAACACACCCTTCCAAGTTCCACAGACAACCCGGTGATCGCTTTTCCGCAGGGCGACGAGGAGAGGATTGCCGAGTAGGATTATGCTATGCGATGCGACTGGAGATGCGCTTGGAGATGCTACCTGGATATGCTACTTGGAGATGCTACTTGGAGGACTTCAATCTACTCTCTTCTACATGCTGCAAGACGGAGGCTGCCAGAAGCGTAGTCTTCGACAGGATTAGCTATCCCCCTCTTATTCTGGCATTCTGCAGTTCAGTCCACTGATATGGCCTCCTTACACATATACCCATGCATATGTAGTGTAGATCCTTGCTTGCGAGTACTTTGGATGAGTACTCACGGTTGCTTTTCTCCCTCTTTTCTCCCTTTCCCTTCTACTTGGTTGTCGCAACCAGATGCCGGAGCCCAGGAGCCAGACGCCACCATCGACGACTACTACTACACTGGAGGAGCCTACTACTACGTGCAGGCTGCTGACGACGACCAGGAGTAGTTTAGGAGGATCCCAGGCAGGAGGCCTGCGCCTCTTTCGATCTGTATCCCAGTTTGTGCTAGCCTTCTTAAGGCAAACTTGTTCAACCTATGTCTGTACTCAGATATTGTTGCTTCCGCTGACTCGTCTATGATCGAGCACTTGTATTCGAGCCCTCGAGGCCCCTGGCTTGTATTATGATGCTTGTATGACTTATTTATGTTTTAGAGTTGTGTTGTGATATCTTCCCGTGAGTCCCTGATCTTGATCGTACACGTTTGCGTGCATGATTAGTGTACGATTGAATCGGGGGCGTCACAACGTGATCCAGGAGACTTGACCCTACTCCAAGCAATGCCAGAGGCGGTCACGAGGGTGGAGGGTGCGCCCCCCTGGGCGCGCCTCCCTACCTTGTGGGCCCCCTGACGCTCCACCGACGTACTCCTTCCTCCTATATATACCTACGTATCCCCGTATGATCAGAACAGGAGCCAAAAACCTAATTCCACCCCGCAACCTTCTGTATCCACGAGATCCCATCTTGGGGCCTGCTCCGGAGCTCCGGCGGAGGGGGCATCCACCATGGAGGGCTTCTACATCATCACCATAGCCCCTCCGATGAAGTGTGAGTAGTTTACTTCAGACCTTCGGGTCCATAGCTAGTAGCTAGATGGCTTCTTCTCTCTTTTTGGATCTCAATACAATGTTCTCCCCCTCTCTCGTGGAGATCTATTCGATGTAATCTTCTTTTTGCAGTGCGTTTGTTGAGACCGATGAATTGTGGGTTTATGATCCGATATTATCTATGGAAAATATTTGATTCTTCTCTGAATTCTTTCATGTATGATTGAGTTATCTTTGCAAGTCTCTTCAAATTATCCTTTTTGGTTTGGCCAACTAGATTGGTAGTTCTTGCAATGGGAGAAGTGCTTAGCTTTGGGTTCAATCTTGCGGTGTCCTTACCCAGTGACAGAAAGGGTTGCAAGGCACATATTGTATTGTTGCCATCGAGGATAACAAGATGGTTTTTTTTATCATATTGCATGAATTTATCCCTCTACATCATGTCATCTTGCTTAAGGTGTTACTCTGTTTTTAACTTAATACTCTAGATGCGTGCTGGATAGCGGTCGATGAGTGGAGTAATAGTAGTAGATGCAGAATCGTTTCCATCTACTTATCTCGAACGTGATGCCTATGTACATGATCATTGCCTAGATATACTCATAACTATGCTCAATTCTGTCAATTGCTCAACAGTAATTTGTTCACCCACCGTAGAATACTTATGCTCTTGAGAGAAGCCACTAGTGAAACCTATGGCCCCCGGGTCTATTCTCATCATATCAATCTCTATCACTTTATTTACTTGCTTTGTTTTTACTTTGCCTTTTATTTTTTACTTTGAATCTATCTATCAAAAATACCAAAAATATTATCTCTATCAGATCTCACTCTCGTAAGTGACCGTGAAGGGATTGACAACCCCTAAGTGTTGGTTGCGAGTTGCTATCGTTTTGTGTAGGTACGAGGGACCTGTGCGTGGTCTCCTACTGGATTGATACCTTGGTTCTCAAAAACTAAGGGAAATACTTACGCTACTTTGCTGCATCATCCTCTCCTCTTCGGGGAAATCCAACGCAGTGCACAAGAGGTAGCAAGAAGAATTTCTGGCGCCATTGCCGGGGAGGCTCACGTAAGCAAGTCAACCATACCAAGTACCCATCGCAATCCCTATCTCTCGCATTACATTATTTGCCATTTGCCTCTCGTTTTCCTCTCCCCCACTTCACCCTTGCCGTTATATTCGCCCCTCTTCCGTTCGATCTTGTGTATCCATGTACCTTCTTTTTTGCTTGCATCTTTGCTTGCTAAAAGTTTATGGATCCTCATCCACTTGCTAATCTCTTTAAGAGATCCAATTATGTTGAACCTATTGCTAGTGAGTTGAGTGCACTAGATTATCTTTATGAGGTTTTGCTTGAAATTCGTGAATCTAAAAATTATGATGAAGAAATTTATGAAGAGATTCACGATAACTCCTTGAATAAAAAGCATGATTGCAATGATTTTCCTATAAATTCTCTTGATTTCAATTGTGCTAATAATATGCAAAACCCTAAGCTTGGGGATGCTAGTTTTGCTATGTCTACTACTTGTTTCAATGATCATGATTGGGGTGATTCTTCTTACAACCTTGAAAATTTATTTAAGCCCCATGATGAATATGAGATTGATAATAATGTTTGCAATAATATTGAAAGTGGGTTTGGAAGAGTGTCAACTTTAGATCCCACATTTTTGGAGTATGTTCAATCTTATGATATTTTTTATAAAAGTGGGTTTGGAGAGGTCATGACTTTAGTTAATGTTAATCCCACTATTTTGGAAGAGTGTCAACTATTCATGCATGTGGATCATGTTGAAAATACTTTATGTGATAGCTATTTTGTTGAATTTTCTTATGATCCCACATGTAATTATTATGAGAGAGGAAAATATGGTGGTAGAAATTTTCATGTTACAAAATTACCTCTCGTCACGTTGAGATTGCTATCGCCTCTTTCTTCTTCCTTGCATATGCTAATTTTTGCTTGCCTTGCAAATTTGTTTGCTTATAATATGCCTATGCATAGGAAGTATGTTAGACTTAGATGTGCTTGTCACGTGTTTCATGATGCTCTCCTTGTGCTTCAATTCTTGTCTTTCATGTGAGCATCATTAAAATTATCAATGCGTAGCTAGGAGCGTTAAACGATAGCGCTTGTTGGGAGGCAACCCAATTTTATTTTGTGTTTTGTGTTTTTTGTTTTTGCTTCTGTTTAGGAATAAATAATCCATCTACCTTCTGTTTGGATGTGGTTTATGTCTTAGTTAGTGTTTGTGCCAAGTAGAACCTATAGGATAACCTACGATGATAGTTGATTTGATTTTGCTAAAAAACAGAAACTTTGCGCGCACAAATTTAGTTATTATAAATCACAGAATCATGCTTTTGCGTTGCGTCTTTTTTGCTTCTGTTCAATAAACTAATTTTCCAGGACTTCCTATTTTGGTAGAATTTGTCGAGTTCCATAAGTTTGCGTTAGTTACAGATTGCTACAGACTGTTCTGTTTTTGACAGATTCTGTTTTACGTGTGTTGTTTGCTTATTTTGATGAATCTATGGCTAGTAAAATAGTTTATAAACCATAGAGAAGTTGGAATACAGTAGGTTTAACACCAATATAAATAAAGAATGAGTTCATTATAGTACCTTGAAGTAGTCTTTTTTTTTCTTTCTCTAACGGAGCTCACGAGATTTCTGTTGAGTTTTGTGTTGTGAAGTTTTCAAGTTTTGGGTGAATTCTTTTGATGGATTATGGAACAAGGAGTGGCAAGAGCCTAAGCTTGGGGATTCCCATGGCACCCCCAAGATAATCCAAGGACACCAAAAATTCAAAGCTTGGGGATGCCCCGGAAGGCATCCCCTCTTTCGTCCACTTCCATCGGTAATTTACTTGGAGCTATATTTTTATTCACCAACATGATATGTGTTTTGCTTGGAGCGTCTTGTATTATTTGCGTCTTTGCTTGTTAGTCTACCACAATCATCCTTGCTGTACACACCTTTTGAGAGAGCCATATATGATTTGGAATTTGTTAGAATACTCTATGTGCTTCACTTATATCTTTTGAGCTTGATAGTTTTGCTCATAATACTTCACTTATATCTTTTGAGCGTGATAATTTTTGCTCTAGTGCTTCACTTATATCTTTTAGAGCATGGTGGTGGATTTGTTTTAAAGAAACTATTGATCTTTCATGCTTCACTTAGATTATTTTGAGAGTCTTTAATAGCATGGTAATTTGCTTAATGTTAATATACTTGGTGTTCAAGATATGTGAAACTTTCTTTTGAGTGCGTTGAATACTAAGATAAGTTTGACGCTTGATAATTGTTTTGAGATATGGAGGTGATAATATCAAAGTCATGCTAGTTGGGTGATTATGAATTTGAGAAATACTTGTGTTGAAGTTTGTAAGTCCCGTAGCATGCACGTATGGTTAAAGTTGTGTAACAAATTTGAAACATGAAGTGTACCTGGCTTGTGCATCCTTATGAGTGGCGGTCGGGGACGAGCGATGGTCTTTTCCTACGAATCTATCCCCCTAGGAGCATGCGCATAGTACTTGATTTTTGATGGCTTCTAAATTTTTGCAATAAGTATATGAGTTCTTTTGACTAATGTTGAGTCCATGGATTATACGCACTCACCTTTTCGCCTTTGCTAGCCTCTTCGGTACCGTGCATTGCCCTTTCTCACCTTGAGAGTTGGTGCAAACTTCGCCGGTGCATCCAAACCCCGTGATACGATACGCTCTATCACACATAAACCTCCTTATATCTTCCTCAAAACAGCCACCATACCTACCTATCATGGCATTTCCATAGCCATTCCGAGATATATTGCCATGCAACTTCCACCATCATCATCATCATCATGACATACATTACTTTTGTCATATTGACATTGCACGATCATGTAGTTGACATCGTATTTGTGGCAAAGCCACCATGCATTATTTTCCATACATGTCACTCTTGATTCATTGCACCATCCAGGTACACCGCCGGAGGCATTCATATAGAGTCATATCTTGTTCTAAGTTTCGAGTTGTAATCCTTATGTTGTAATCAATAGAAGTGTGATGATCATCATTATTAGAGCATTGCCCAAAAAAAAGAGAAAGGCCAAAAGAAAAAAAAGAAAGGCCCAAAAAAAGAGAAAGGGGGGATGCTACTATCTCTCTTTCCACACTTGTGCTTCAAAATAGCACCTTGTTCCTCATGTAGTGAGTCTCATATATTGTGCTTCAAAGTAGCACCTTGTTCCTCATGTAATGAGTCTCATAAAGTTGTCCTTTTCATACTAGTGGGAATTTTTCATTATAGAAGCTTGTATATTCCTACAATGGGCTTCCTCAAATGCCCTAGGTCTTCATGAGCAAGCAAGTTGGATGCACACCCACTAGTTTTATTTTGTTGAGCATTCATAGCTCTAGTGCATCCGTTGCATGGCAATCCCTACTCCTCATGTTGACATCAATTGATGGGCATATCCATAGCCTGTTGATTAGCCTCGTCAATGTGAGACTTTCTCCTTTTTTGTCTTCTCCACACAATCCCCATCATTATATTCTATTCCACCCATAGTGCTATATCCATGGCTCACGCTCATGTATTGCGTGAAGGTTGAAAAAGTTTGAGATTATTTAAGTATGAAACAATTGCATGGCTTGTCATCGGGGGTATAGAAGTTGGGAACATCTTTGTGTGACGAAAATGAAGCATAGCCTAACTATATGATTTTGTAGGGATGAACTTTCTTTTGCCATGTTATTTTGAGAAGACATGATTGCTTTGATTAGTATGCTTGAAGTATTATTATTTTTGTGTCAATATGAACTTTTGTCTTGAATCTTTTGGATCTGAATATTGATATCACAATTAAGAAGATTTACATTGAAATTATGCCAAAGTATCACTCCGCATCAAAAATTATTTTTTTATCATTTACCTACTCGAGGACGAGCAGGAATTAATCTTGGGGATGCCTGATACGTCTCCAACGTATCTATAATTTTTGATTGCTCCATGCTACTTTATCTACTATTTTGGACTATATTGGGCTTTATTTTCGACTTTTATATTACTTTTGGGACTAACCTATTAATCGGAGGCCCAGCCCAGAATTGCTATTTTTTGCCTATTTCAGTGTTTCGAAGAAACGGAATATCAAACGGAGTCCAAACGGAATGAAACCTTCGGGAACGTGATTTTCCAACCGAACGTGATCCAGGAGACTTGGACCCTACTCCAAGCAGTGCCAGAGGCGGTCACGAGGGTGGAGGGCGTGCCCCCCTGGGCATGCCTCCCTACCTCGTGGGCCCCCTGACGCTCCACCGACGTACTCCTTCCTCCTATATATACCTATGTATCCCCGTACGATCAGAACAGGAGCCAAAAACCTAATTCCATCGCCGCAACCTTCTGTATCCACGAGATCCCATCTTAGGGCCTGCTTCGGAGCTCCGTCGGAGGGGGCATCCACCATGGAGGGCTTCTACATCATCACCATAGCCCCTCCGATGAAGTGTGAGTAGTTTACTTCAGACCTTCGGGTCCATAGCTAGTAGCTAGATGGCTTCTTCTATCTTTTTGGATCTCAATACAATGTTCTCCCCCTCTCTCGTGGAGATCTATTCGATGTAATCTTCTTTTTGCGGTGTGTTTTTTGAGACCGATGAATTGTGGCTTTATGATCCAGTATTATCTATGGAAAATATTTGATTCTTCTCTGAATTCTTTTATGTATGATTGAGTTATCTTTGCAAGTCTCTTCAAATTATCCTTTTTGGTTTGGCCAACTAGATTGGTAGTTCTTGCAATGGGAGAAGTGCTTAGCTTTGGGTTCAATCTTGCAATGTCCTTACCCAGTGACAGAAAGGGTTGCAAGGCACGTATTGTATTGTTGCCATCGAGGATAACAAGATGTTTTTTTATCATATTGCATGAATTTATCCCTCTACATCATGTCATCTTGCTTAAGGCGTTACTCTGTTTTTAACTTAATACTCTAGATGCATGCTGGATAGCGGTCGATGAGTGGAGTAATAGTAGTAGATGTAGAATCGTTTCCATCTACTTGTCTCGGACGTGATGCCTATATACATGATCATTGCCTAGATATACTCATAACTATGCTCAATTCTGTCAATTGCTCAACAGTAATTTGTTCACCCACCGTAGAATACTTATGCTCTTGAGAGAAGCCACTAGTGAAACCTATGGCCCCCGGGTCTATTCTCATCATATCAATCTCTATCACTTTATTTACTTGCTTTGTTTTTACTTTGCCTTTTATTTTTTACATTGCATCTATCTATCAAAAATACCAAAAATATTATCTCTATCAGATCGCACTCTCGTAAGTGACCGTGAAGGGATTGACAACCCCTAAGCGTTGGTTGCGAGTTGCTATTGTTTTGTGTAGGTACGAGGGACTTGTGCGTGGTCTCCTACTGGATTGATACCTTGGTTCTCAAAAACTGAGGGAAATACTTACGCTACTTTGCTGCATCATCCTCTCCTCTTCGGGGAAATCCAACGCAGTGCTCAAGAGGTACCAGCCTCTATTGTTTGATTTGCTTGCAGAAAATTTTCTCGTCATGCCGGAGGTGGTGTATGCTCATTGAGCCCAAGCATCCACCCCAAAACCTGAACCTGAGCCGGAACCTGCACTGGACCCTTATCGTGCATCATCTTTCCAGTGGGATCCGGAGATGACCAGCCAGTGGTATCCTGATTACACTTCCCAGTACACCGGGGAGAGTAGCGGCGGTCCTTGGTACTAGACCAACTTAGGCCAAAAGCCTAAGCTTTGGGGGTCGAGAAGACCATATTGAAAATGTTTAGTGGCTCTCATATGCATGATTGTTTATTTAATTTAGAGCCCATATTATCCTGTCTTCTCTTCTGAGTTGAATGCTTGCAGATTCCAGCTTAGTCCAATGCACGTGCACTATTATTATTATACACATCGTTCGGTCGTGCAAGTGAAAGGCAATAATGACGATATATGATGAACTTATTGAGATGAGAAAAGCTGGTATGAACTCGACCTCTCTTGTTTTTGTAAATATGACGAGTTCATCGTTTCTGATTCAGCTTATTATGAAGTAAACATATTTGCAATGACATTTAGAGATTATAGTTGCTTGTGCCATGCTTGATTAACTATGAGTTATAATGGTTTACCTTGCGTGCCAACATGCTATTAGAATGATTATGATGTAGTATGATGGGATGATATCCTCCTTTGAATGAATTGAGTGACTCAACTTGGCACATGTTCAGGCATGTAGTTGAAACAAATCAACATGGCCTTCATGATATTTATGTTCATGGTAGATTATATCCTACTCATGCTTGTACTCGATGTAAATTAATTTTAATGCATGTTTATGACCGTTGTCGCTCTCTTAGTTGGTCGCTTCCCAGTATTTGCTAGCCTTCACCTGTACTAAGCAGGGAATACTGCTTGTGCATCCAAACTCCATAAACCCCAAAGTTGTTCCATATGAGTCCACCATACCTTCTTATATGCGGTATTTACCTGCCGTTCCAAGTAAATTTGTATGTGCCAAACTCCAAACCTTCAAATGAAATTCTGTTTTGTATGCTCGAGCAGCTCATGTTTCAACTAGGGCTGCCTATATCTTCCATGCTAGGTGGGTTATTCTCAAGAGGAGTGGACTCCGCTCCTCATTCACGAGAAAGGGCCGGTAACCGGGTTGCCCAGTCCCATGATCCAAAAAGATCAAAGCAAATCAAAATAATTAAACAAAACTCCCCCAAGGCTGTTGTTAGTTGGAGGCACTCGTTGTTTCGAGCAAGCCATGGATTGATGCTTGTTGGTGGATGGGGGAGTATAAACCTTTACAATTCTATTTGGGAACTGCCTATAATGCATGTAGTATGGAAGATACAACCATCTCATAGTTGTTGCGTTGACAACAAAAGTATGCCACTCAAAATGTTATTCAATCTCTATTTTAAAACCGAGCTCTGGCACCTCTACAAATCCCTGCTTCCCTCTGCGAAGGGCCTATCTATTTACTTTTATGTTGAGTCATCACCCTTCTTATCAAAAAGCACCCGTTGGAGAGCACACTGTCATTTGCATTCATTACCATTGGTTTATACTGGGTATGACTTGACTGGATCTCTTTTACCATGAATTACAATGTTTAGTCAGTCCTTGATCTTTAAAGGTGCTCTGCATTTATGTTTTGCGGTCTCAGAAATTGCTAGCGAGATACCATTTTGTTATATCATATTATGATTGTTTTGAGAAAGTGTTGTCATCCGAGTTTATTATTATGGCTCGCTAGCTGATTATGCTATTGATATAAGTAATTGTGAGACCGAGGTGTTATTGTGAGTATGGTTAGTTCATAATATTTGCTGAAACCTGAATGCTGGCTTTTCATGTTTACAACAACAAGAGCAAACAGAGTTTGTAAAAGTTTTTCTTTATCACTTTCAGTTTATCAACTGAATTGCTTGAGGACAAGCAAAGGTTTAAGCTTGGGGGAGTTGATACGTCTCCAACGTATCTTCTTTTCCAAACACTTTTGCCCTTGTTTTGGACTCTAACTTGCATGATTTGAATGAAACTAACCCGGACTGACGATGTTTTCAGCAGAACTGCCATGATGTTGTTTTATGTGTAGAAAGCAAAAGTTCTCGGAATGTCCTGAAAATCCACGGAGATAACTTTTTGGAAAATATAAAAAATACTGGCGAAAGAATCAAGACCAGGGGGCCCACACCCTGTCCACGAGGGTGGGGGGCGCGCCCCCTGTCTCGTGGGCCCCCTGGGCCTCCACCGACCTCAACTCCAACTCCATATATTCACGTTCGGGGAGAAAAAAATCAGAGAGAAAGTTTCATCGCGTTTTACGACATGGAGCTACCGCCAAGCCCTAATCTCTCTTGGGAGGGCAGATCTGGAGTCCGTTCGGGGCTCCGGAGAGGGGGATTCATCGTTGTCGTCATCATCAACCATCCTCCATCACAAATTTCATGATGCTCACCGCCGTGCGTGAGTAATTCCATCGTAGGCTTGCTGGACGGTGATGGGTTGGATGAGATTTACCATGTAATCAAGTTAGTTTTGTTAGGGTTTGATCCCTAGTATCCTCTATGTTCTGAGATTGATGTTGCTATGACTTTGCTATGCTTAATGCTTGTCACTAGGGCCCGAGTGCCATGATTTCAGATTTGAACCTATTATGTTTTCATTAATATATGTGTGTTCTTGATCCTATCTTGCAAGTCTATAGTCACCTATTATGTGTTACGATCCGACAACCCCGAAGTGACAATAATCGGGATACTTCTCGGTGATGACCGTAGTTTGAGGAGTTCATATATTCATTATGTGCTAATGCTTTGTTCCGGTTCTCTATTAAAAGGAGGCCTTAATATCCCTTAGTTTCCGCTAGGACCCCGCTGCTACGGGAGGGTAGGACAAAAGATGTCATGCAAGTTCTTTTCCATAAGCACGTATGACTATTTACGGAATACATGCCTACATTACATTGATGAACTGGAGCTAGTTCTGTGTCACCCTATGTTATAGCTATTACATGAGGAATCATATCCGACATAATTATCCATCACTGATCCATTGCCTACGAGCTTTTCATATATTGTTCTTCGCTTATTTACTTTTCCGTTGCTACTGTTACAACTACTACAAAACCCAAAAACATTACTTTTGCTACTGTTACCTTTATTATCATACTACTTTGCTACTAAATACTTTGCTGCAGATATTAAGTTATCCAGGTGTGGTTGATTTGACAACTCAACTGCTAATACTCAAGAATATTCTTTGGATCCCCTTGTGTCGAATCAATAAATTTGGGTTGAATACTTTACCCTCGAAAGTTGTTGTGATCCCCTACACTTGTGGGTTATCAGGAGGCTGTCCCAGCTGTCAAATCAAGCCGGTTGCCGACGTGGAGGCGCTGGATGTGCTGCCGCGTATAGAAGAAAAGAAGAAGAACAGGGGCACTGTTGCTGGTGGGCTGGATGGGCTGCAATGGAGGGAGTAAGTGGCTGCACTAGACCATGGTTGGGCTGAGGCGCTGGGCTCTCTCTCTCCCTCTATATTCTTTCTTTTCTCAATTTCCTCAAACAGAAAATAAGAGAGAAAAGCTCAGAGATAAAGGAAAAGCGTGAGAGATATATGAGAATATATCTGGAGTCCTTGCATTATGCGCAATTTGAATAAATGGACCTGGCAATTTTTATGGATAGAAAAATAATTCAAGTTTGAATTATATTCAAATTTGAGCCATTTTTTAACCCAACCAAATCAAACCCAAATGAGCTAAATCATTTAGGAGTTGGTCTTGGCATGGCCTAAGATTTATAGGAAAAGATAGAACATTTATGGAGGAAGAAAATGTCACTTGCAACAATGAAAGAAAGAAGAAGGAAGGAGGAGATGATGATGCATGATCATACATGGAGCAATCAACAAACATAACGTAGGGGCAATGCACAAGATGGACTTGGAAACAACATGGATGGCACAATGCTATAATATGATGCATCAAGCAAAGGATGGCATAATGCAAAATAATTAAATATGAACATGATGCAATAAACAAAATATGGCAATGGCATACATCATGAGCATGGCATAAACACATAGGAACGAAATATGCAAAACAATTATGATAATGCAACAAACATAATAAACACATGACAACATCTAAAATAAATGGAAGGCATCTCGAGCCTTGGTATCCAACGTATCTATAATTTTTGATTGTTCCATGCTATTATATTACCCGTTTTGGATGTTTATGGGCTTTACTATACACTTTTATATCATTTTTGGGACTAACCTACTAACCGGAGGCCCAGCCCGAATTGCTATTTTTTTGCCTATTTCAGTGTTTCAAAGAAAAGGAATATCAAACGGAGTCCAAACGGAATGAAACCTTCGGGGGCGATCTTTTTGGAACAAACGCAATCCAGGAGACTTGGAGTGGACATCAAGAAGCAGCCGAGGCGGCCACAAGGGTGCAGGGCGCGCCCTAGGGGGTTGGGCGCGCCACCCACCCTCGTGGGCCTCTCATGGCTCCCCTGACCGACTTCCTTTGCCTATATATACTTGCATACCCTGAAAACACCGAGGAGCACCACGAAACCCTATTTCCACTGCAGCAACCTTCTGTACCCATGAGATCCCATCTTGGAGCCTTTTCCGGCGCTCCGCCGGAGG